>NC_092757.1:91952992-92077992 GCF_047496795.1 Chiloscyllium punctatum | reverse complement strand
CCAAAGATATTGGTTCCAGTCTGGCCCAGGTGTAGACTGTCCAAATTGTAATAGTCCCACTTCCCCCAGAACTGGTCCAAATGTCGCAAAAAATCTGAATCCTTCCCTCCTGCACCAACTCTCAAGCCACACATTCATCCTGCCTATTCTATCATTTCTACTCTGACATATGGCACTGGCAGCAATCCTGAGATTACGACCTCTGAGGTCCTACTTTTTAACTTAGCTCCTAACTCCCTAAATTTTGCTGGTAGGATCTCATCCCATTTATTACCTGTATCATTGGTGCCTATATGCACCACGACAGCTGGCTGTTCACCCTCCCCCTTCAGAATGTGCAGCAGCCGATCTGAGACATCCTTGATCTGGGAGGCAACATAACATTCAGGAGTCTCATGTTCGACCACAGAGTCACCTGTCTACTCCCCTTACAATTGAATCCCCTTCCGCTCTTTTTCCTGCCCTTCTGTACAGCAGAGCCAGTCACGGGGCCATGAACCTGGCTACTGCTGCCTTCCCTTGGTGAGCCATCTCCCCAGTACGATCCAAAATGGTCCAAGGGAGATGACCACAGGAGACACCTGCACGGCCCTCCTGCTCTTTCCCAGCCTTTTGGTCACACATTCCCTTTCTCCCTCAGCAATTCTAATCTGCGGTGTGACCAAGTTGTTAAACGCGCTGTCCACGACCACCTCAGCATTGAGGGTGCTCCACAGTGAGTCCATTCTCAGCTCCAGAGCCGTCATGCGGTCTAACAGGAGCTGCAGCTGGACACACTTCCTGCAGGTGGAGTGAGGAACATCAGCCGTGTCTCTGAGCTCCCACATTGAGCAAGAGGAGCATATAACACGGGGATGAAATCTCCTGCAATGTTTACTGTGGAGCCTAACTTAATCCAACTCTGATATCAAATAACAGATAAACGATAACAGAAAAATTAACATTTTTTTAACCAATCTCATGGTAAAAAAGAAATAGAAAAACGTTACCTTTTCAACATGCCACAGTCGTTTTTTTAGTGAGAGGAGGAGGGAGGATGGGAGACTCTAGTGTCTCGGGGTCAGCCACTGCCGGAATATATCGTTTCACTCACCGTCCCAGAGCACAATTCAACCGTTCCCACTCAGTCCCTCACTCTCCCCTCTCCCACTCAGTCCCTCACCCTCCCCTCTCCCACTCAGCTCCTCACTCTCCCCGTTCCCACTCAACCCCTCACTCTCCCCGTTCCCACTCAACCCCTCACTCTCCCCTCTCCCACTCAGCCCCTCACTCTCCCCTCTCCCACTCAGCCCCTCACTCTCCCCTCTCCCACTCAGTCCCTCACTCTCCCCTCTCCCACTCAGCCCCTCACTCTCCCCTCTCCCACTCAGCCCCTCACTCTCCCCTCTCCCTCTCAGCCCCTCACTCTCCCCTCTCCCACTCAGCCCCTCACTCTCCCCTCTCCCACTCAGCCCCTCACTCTCCCCTCTCCCACTCAGCCCCTCACTCTCCCCTCTCCCACTCAGCCCCTCACTCTCCCCTCTCCCACTCAGCCCCTCACTCTCCCCTCTCCCACTCAGCCCCGCACTCTCCCCACTCCCACTCAGCTCCTCACTCTCCCCTCTCCCACTCAGCCCCTCACTCTCCCCTCTCCCACTCAGCCCCTCACTCTCCCCTCTCCCACTCAGCCCCGCACTCTCCCCACTCCCACTCAGCTCCTCACCCTCCCCTCTCCCACTCAGCCCCTCACTCTCCCCTCTCCCACTCAGCCCCTCACTCTCCCCTCTCCCACTCAGCTCCTCACTCTCCCCTCTCCCACTCAGTCCCTCACTCTCCCCTCTCCCACTCAGTTCCTCACTCTCCCCTCTCCCACTCAGCCCCTCACCCTCCCCTCTCCCACTCAGCCCCTCACTCTCCCCTCTCCCACTCAGTCCCTCACCCTCCCCTCTCCCACTCAGCCCCTCACTCTCCCCTCTCCCACTCAGTCCCTCACCCTCCCCTCTCCCACTCAGCCCCTCACTCTCCCCTCTCCCACTCAGCTCCTCACTCTCCCCTCTCGCTTTCAGCCCCTCACTCTCCCCTCTCGCTCTCAGCTCCTCACTCTCCCCTCTCCCACTCAGCCCCGCACTCTCCCCACTCCCTCTCAGCCCCTCACTCTCCCCTCTCGCTCTCAGCTCCTCACTCTCCCCTCTCCCACTCAGCCCCGCACTCTCCCCACTCCCACTCAGCCCCTCACTCTCCCCTCTCCCACTCAGCCCCTCACTCTCCCCTCTCCCTCTCAGCCCCTCACTCTCCCCTCTCGCTCTCAGCCCCTCACTCTCCCCACTCCCACTCAGCCCCTCACTCTCCCCTCTCCCACTCAGCCCCTCACTCTCCCCACTCCCCCTCAGCCCCTCACTCCCCCCTCTCCGTCTCAGCTCCTCACTCTCCCCTCTCGCTCTCAGCTCCTCACTCTCCCCTCTCCCACTCAGCCCCGCACTCTCCCCACTCCCTCTCAGCCCCTCACTCTCCCCTCTCGCTCTCAGCTCCTCACTCTCCCCTCTCCCACTCAGCCCCTCACTCTCCCCACTCCCACACAGCCCCTCACTCTCCCCACTCCCCCTCAGCCCCTCACTCTCCCTCTCCCACTCAGCTCCTCACTCTCCCCTCTCCCACACAGCCCCTCACTCTCCCCTCTCCCCCTCAGCTTCTCCTTCCTCCCATTGCTGCTGTAAGATGGAGGCTGCTGACACTCGAGGTGAGACAAGAATGCAGCATTCTGACTGATCACTTATACTCCTATTTGATATTTTTGCATTTGTCCCGAAGGGTGCAGAATGAAAAGCTACAGCAAGATGCTTCTTTTTTGAAGCAATGTTCACGTTTTGTGAGTGAGTACAGAATGTGCTTCAAAAGCCCATTCAGGTGCTATACTCTAAAACACAACAACTCACTGTGTAACCAACATTCTCCCATTTTCCTCAGTGGTTCTTGGCCAATCGCCTTAAATTTGTGCCTGTCTGATTGCTGATCCGCTTGCCATTGGGACCAGTTTCTCTTTATTTGTTCTATCTGATACCCGTCCTTGCCCCCCTGTCTGTGGGGAAGTGACAGTAGCTCACGCTGAGGAAGGTGGGTTCTGAGTACTCCCTGCCAACAGCACAGAATGCGAAACTGCTGATCTTTACTTCCCAAAATTGAGATTCCCCCTTGCCCTTAAACAAAATGTAACTTCTGAAATTGCCAAAAGGATAGTCCATTATTGTTACCTTTCAATTAACTGCACAATATCCCAGAGCCTGGGTAACGTCGCAGTGAGGGATTAATTGATTCTGGGTTGATACGTTGAACCAGTTGGTGGATCCAGTATTTGAGATGTTTCATAACCTCCCCTTGATATTGCCTTCTCACTGTGGTCTGAAAACTCCAAACTGTTTTCAAAAACTATCGCCATCAGCATTGTTCAGTGGCTTTGTGTTTCATCTCTGCAACCACTTCCTTTGTCTAGTTTGACATCTGACTGTCCTCAAAACATGCAATAATCAGGACCTAGGTTAATGATATTTTTTAACCAAGAAATTTAACACATCCAAAACAAAACAAAATATTCATGATGATTTATGAAGAGCAGCAAAATTCAGCGAAACACTTGTTTGAGATCCTGCCAATGATAGGACCAGGATGCCATTCAGCGTCTGGAACCAATTCTTCCTTTCTGTAAGATCATCTGTCCCTCAACTTGTTTAGCCTGCTTTATCACCATGTCCCTTTTTACCCTTTATCCAACAGGAATCTACTCATTTCAATTCTTGAATATTTGAATTGTCTCTAAGTTTCTACAGCGAGGTAATTCTAAATATACCGTCCCTGATGTGGGTGGACTGGCTCTAATTTTGAAAAAAGTACCCTCCCCACTCTTGTTCCACATTCTCCCACTGGGGAAATTGTTTCTCATTGTATTTATCCTATCGACTGCTTTTGTAATACTAAACACCTCAATTAAACTATCTTACAGCCTTTTAAACTCAAGGGAGGACAAGGCACTGGTTTCAACAGATCCAAACCCTCCCCCACCCCAGTTCTCTGAGCAGATTAAGGTTGGGTTTGCCCATTCCGTTGCCCTTCCCCATCAGCCATTTCAATTGAAAAAGAGATGTGACAATGCCAGTAATTTGACATTTGATTAGTATGGGCTTATAAATTGGTTATACTCTATTTCGCATGCTTGGAATGTCCCAGAGTACTTTGTAGCCAATTTGCACTCCTGAATTGTAATCACTGCTGTAATAATTCATCAGAGAGTAGATGAAGGATCTTCCCTCCTGGTTTCTCATAGTTGCGAATGTTCTTGTCTGTGAATTGTGTAATTCCAGGTCCAAGTCCCACATGAGGAGATTGAGCTCAGAGTGGGAACTGACACCCAGCACAGTGCTGAGGGAGTGCTGCATTGTCAGGCCATGATGTGGAGGTGCTGGTATTGGACTGGGTATTGGACAAAGTTAAAAATCTCACAACACCAGGTTCTAGTCCAACAGGTTTATTTGGAAGCACTAGATTTCAGAGCACTGCTCCTTCATCAGGTAACTAATGGGACAGGATCATAGGACACAGAATTTATAGCAAAAGAGCACAATGTCATGGAGTTTGCACATTCTCCCTGTGTCTGCGTGGGTTTCCTCCCACAATCCAAAGATGTACAGTTTAGGTGAATTAGTCATGCTAAATTCCCCATAGTCAGGGGTGACTATGGGGAATAGGTCTGGGTGGGTTACTCTTCAGAGGGTCGGTGTGGACTTGTTGGGCCAAAGGGCCTGTTTCCATACGGTAGGGAATTCTAATCTAAAACGATATATTGAACAAACCTAGCTGTTAAGTGTTTCACCTTTTAGAATGGGTTGCAGATTTTGGTTCATTAATATGTAAATCCCAGAACTTCTTTTAAGTCACAATCTTGAGATAACTTAAGGTTTTATTTTAAAAAGTGACATCTCAGCTCAGACAATGCATTAAAGGTGTGAGTTTAGAGTCTGTCTGTATCCCATACTTGAGTCAGACTGGTTTTATTTCCAAAGTAGGAATTTATAAAATGTTATATGGACTGACTGCCTGCAGGTTGTGTGCTTTTTGAGCAAAAATAGAATGTATCTGCAAATATAATTTTGCAAATGCAAATTCACCCCATAGACCTACCTGTGTTTATGTGTGAAGAGAGAGAGTGCATGTGACAATGTGTGTGTGCATGTGAGTGCGTGTGAGAGTGTGTTTGCACGTGTGTGTGCTTGATAGAGTGTGTACATTTATGTGGCTGAGTATAAGCCTGTGAGAGGGTGTGAGTGTGGGGAGTATATGTGTGTATGTCTGACAGAGAGAGTCTTCATGAGCGTGTGTGTGTGTGTGTGTGTGTGTGTGTGTGTAGTGCAGTGGGGTCACCTGTACTGTGCCATGAACTCAAAGTTCCAGTTGAGGCCATCCTCATGGGTATCAAACTTGGCTATCAGCCTCTGCTTGGCCACTCTGTCTTGTTGCATACCCCGAAGGCTGCCTTGGAGGACAGTCACCCAAAGATCCAAGGCCGAATGACCCTGACCGCAGAAGTGTTCCCCATCTGGGAGGGAACATCCCTGTCTGGCGATTGTGTGCGGTGTCCACTTGTTCATTAATGAACTGAAACCTGCATCCCCATTCTAAAAGATGAAAGATGTAACAGCAATCTAGGTTTGTTCATTGTATAATTTTATTGCATGACGTTGTGATCTTTTGCTAATAATTCTGTGTCTTATGATCCTGCCCCATTAGTTACCTGATGAAGGAGCAGTGCTCTGAAAGCTAGTATTTCTAAATAAACCTGTTGGACTATAACCTGGCGTTGTGTGACTGTTAACTTTGTCAGGCGCCATCCTTTCAGTGGGACGTTGAACCACTCTACCTGTTCCAATAGTTCAAATGCAGTTGAACCCAGGTATCTCAGTCTGAGGTGGGGACATTACCACTGTACCATAAGATGGCCTCTCACAATGGGCTTTAGCCAATGCCCTGGGATGACAATCAACTGCACCACAACCAGGCTAACCCTTCATTCAGCTCACTGCCGTGAATGAGAGATAATCACATGCAAAACAGTTGTTACTTTTGCCTCTACAACAGTGAGAAGACCAAATGCAATCTAGTCCAATCACTCAGCTACTAAGCTGAATGATACCAAGAAAGACTTGCATTTCCATAGTGTCTTTCACAACCTCAGCTTCCTCCCAACCAAATGAAGAAACCTTGCAGATTATTTTAATGGGGAAAATCACAGCTGCCATTTCGTTCATGGCACGATCCTTGAAACATCAATGAGATATTGAGAAGATAATTTGTGCGAAGTAATGTAACTGGGTGATAAATGATTTGGAGATGCCGGTGTTGGACTGGGGTGTACAAAGTTAAAAATCACACAACACCAGGTTATAGTCCAACAGGTTTAATTGGAAGCACACTAGCTTTCGGAGCGCCGCTCACGAGCTGATGAAGGAGCAGCGCTCTAAAAGCTAGTGATTTAAATTGGGTGGTAAATGGCACCCGTCTGTGTTTCACAGTGCAGCTTTCCTCATGTTGGAGGAAGTGAAGCAGCAGCCTCAGGCTGTCAGCACTCTAACACTCTCTGTAAAAGGAATTAGGTTCAGGAAATCAAGCAAACACCAAGGGAGTGCAGTAGTGCTGGAGGTGTTGTTCATCGAATAGGACTTTTAGTCTGACATCTCGCTCGCTCTGGTGAACACTAATGATCCCTTGGAACTTTCAACTCAAAATACCTCTCAATCAACTCGGTTAAAAATAATTTTTAAAAAGTTTAACTGTGAAATATTAGAAGAAATTAAGATAAAGAGATAATAACAGGTTTAGCAGCCTTCAGTGTAGATAGATCCACAAGAGACAGAGGGCGGTGGTGGAGGGTTGCTTTTCAGGCTGGAGGCCTGTGACCAGCGGAGTTTCACAGGGATCGGTTCTGGATCCTCTTTTGTCTGTCATTTATAGAAATGATTTGGATGCAACACAGAAAGCATGGTTAGTAAGTTTGCAGATGACACCAAAATTGGTGGCATTGTAGACAGTGAGGAACATTTTCTAAGATTACAAAGGGATCTTGATCAAATGGGTCAATCGGCTGAAAAATGGCAGATGGAGTTCAATCTGGATAAATGTGAGGTATTGCATTTTGGTCTAACAAACAAGAGTAAGGCTTATACAATTAATGGTAGGGCCTTGGTTAGTGTTGGAGAACAGAGGGGCCTAGGGGTTCAGCTGCATAATTCTTAGCCGTGTCTGTCCCATGGTAGCATGGTGGTTAAAAAGGCATTTAGCATGCTTGCTTTCATTGCTCAGTCCTTTTGGGTATTGGAGTTGGGAAGTCATGTTGAGGTTGTACAGAACATTGGTGAGGCCTCTTCTGGACTACTGCATCCAGTTCTGGTCACTCATTTATAGGATGGATATAATTCAGCTGGAGAGGTTTAAGAAGACATTTACCAGGAGGTTGCCAGGTATGGAAGGTTTGAGTTATAAAGAAAGGCTGGATAGGCTGGGATTTTTTTCACTGGAGTGTAGGAGGTTGAGAGGCGACCTTATAGAAGTTTATAAAATAATGAGGGGTATAGATAGAGTTAACGATAGTTATCTTTTCCGTAAGATGGGGAATTTTTAGATGAGGGGATACATTTTTAAGATCAGAGGAGTGAGAGAAAATTATAAAAGATGAGGCAAATATTTTACACAGAGGGTAGTCCATGTGTGGAATGAAGGTGGATGTGAGGTATAATTACAATATTTAAAAGACATTAAAGTAAGTAGATGAATAGGAAAGATTTGGAGGGATATGGGCCAGAAGGGGGCAAGTGGGGCCAATCTAGTTTGGGGTTGTGTTTGCCATGCCGAATGACTGTATGAATGTTGGCGAGGGTAATGCATTTGATGTGGTCTACATGGACTTTAGGAAAGCTTTTGATGTGGTCCCTCATGGCAGGAAAGTAACAGTGCACAGGTTCCAAGGCAGGGTGGCATGTTGGATCCCAAATTGGATGAGTGGGAAGAAGCTGAAGGGAATGATAGAGTGGTGTTTCTGTGTCTCAAACTCTTTTTCCTGTGGGATTCTGCAGGGTCAGAGCTGTTTCTGCTGGACGTTAATGATTTGTGCTTAAATGTCAGGGGTATGATCAAAAGATTTGTGAATGATACAAAATTTGGTCGTGTGGTAAATAGTGAGGATAGCTGTAAACTGCAGGAGGATATCAACGGACTGGTCAGGTGAGCAGAGCAGTGACAGAGGTAATTCAACCCAGAAAAGTGTCAGGTAATACACTGGGGAAGGCTAACAAGGCAAATAATTACCACATGAATGGTAGGAACCTGGCAAGTACTGAAGATCTTGGTCTGTCTGTAGATCCACAGATCCCTGAAGGCATCACGGCAGGTAAAAAAAGTGGTTAAGCAGTTATCTTAGATACTTGCCTTTATTAGGTGAGGTATAGAATATAAGAGCAAAGAGGTTAGGCTGGAACTGTTACAAAGGTTCGTTTGGCTATAACTAGAGTATTGTGTGCAGTTCTAGTCACCAGGACGTGATTGCACAAGACATGGAAGTTTACCAGGCTACTGTCTGGGCTGGAGGGTATGTAACTATGAGGAAAGATTGGATAGACTGTGTTTATTTTCATTGCAGCAATGAATGTTAAGAGGGAATCTGACAGATGTGTATAACATTATGAGAGACATAGGGTGACAGGAGAGCACTTTTTCTGTTAGCGCAGGGGTCAATAACCAAGGATAATAGATTAAAGTAAGGGCTAGAAGCCTAACACAGGAGAGATGTTTTCACCTAGAGGGTGGTGGGAGTCTAGACATTTGCCTCAAAGGGTGGTCACATCAGAAGTTCTTGTAATGTTTAAGCAGCATTCAGATATGCAGTTGCACTGCCATTGCCTCCAGGGTTATATGTCAAGATCTGGAAAATGTGATTAGTGTAATCAGGTCTTTGTTGACAGGTTCAGGCACACTAGCCGAATGGCTTCTTTCTCTGGTAATTTATAGCCAATCACTTTGATGTGATATGTGAGGTCATGCTGCACTTGTCTATCTAACAATAGCCATTAATGTTCAAAGTAATTTGCTGTGTAATATATGTTTTTAAGATGTGATTAGGTGCTCACAATACTTCCTTAATGCTTTTAAAAGTGGACATTTGCCAACTTTGTTGATTGAATTAAGGAAGAGCTGCAGTTCAGTAATGAATATTCAGCTGGAGGGAGAATGTATGTGGTTACACACAAACTCAATCACAACCTGCCCAGAGCTCATCATTGCAGCAGTTTGCATTGTGGTAAGTGAATTCAAGGACAGTTACACCAAATCAAAATACAACACAGTTAATGAAAGAAAACTTAACACAGTGGAAATTGTTAAAAAAAAGGTCTTTATTTAAAGGGTAATAACATCTGAATGTTAAAAGCTATTCAATGTCTCCAGCCTATTTTGCTACTCAATTGACTTGGGCAGTAATCTGTATCTCAGCTCTATTTGCCTTGGTTAGTTAACCATTCATTCCCTTATCCAGCTAAAAATGATCAAACTCACTCTTGAATTTCCAACTGACCCCTGCCTTAACAACTTAAGGTCGGGGGGGGGGGGGGGGGGGGGGGGGGGAAATAATTCCAAAGTTCCACTTGCCTTTGTATACTGGTAGGGGTGTTGGAGGAGTGGGGGTCATGGGGGTGTTGGAGGTATGGGAGGTGTTGTAGGGTGTTGGGGGTGTTGGAGGTGCAGGGGTGGGGTTGTTGGAGGTGTGGGGGTGGAATTGTTGGATGTTTGGGTTTGGGGGTGGGGTGTTGAGGGCATTGGAGATGTGGGGTTGGGGGTGTTGGAAGTGTGGGGGGGTTGGAGGTATGGAGGTGATGGGAGTGTGGGGTTGTTGGAGGTGTGGGGCTGTTGGAGGCGTGGTGTTGGAGGTGTTGGGGTTGTTGGAAGTGTTGGGGTTGTTGGAGGTGTGGAGATGTTAGAAGTGTGGGGGTGTAGGAGGTGTGGGGGGGTGTGGGGGTGTTGGAGGTGTTGGTGGTGTGGGGGTGTTGGAGGAGTGGAGTATTGGAGGTGTGGGGATGTTGGAGGTGTGGGGGTGTTGGAGGTGTGGGGGTGTTGGAGGTGTGGGGCTGTTGGAGGCGTGGTGTTGGAGGTGTGGGGATGTTGGAGGTGTGGGGGTGTTGGAGGTGTGGGGGTGTTGGAGGTATGGGGAGCAGGGTGTTGGGGGAGTGGGATGTTGGAGGTGTGGGATTGTTGGCATTGGGTGTTGGAGGTTTGGGTTTGCTGGAGGTGTGGGGGTGTTGGAGGTGTGGGGTTGTTAAAGGTGTGGGGATGGGGGTGTTGGGTGTTGGAGGTGTGGGGTTGGGGGTGTGGGGTGCTGGAGGTGTGGGGTTGGGAGTGTTGGTTTGGAGGTGTAGGATGGGGTGTTGGAGGTGTAGGGTTGGGGGTGTGGGGTGCTGGAGGTGTGAGGTTGGGAGTATTGGTTTGGAGGTGTAGGATGGGGTGTTGGAGGTGTAGGGTTGGGGGCGTTGAGGTGTTGGAGGTATGGGGTATTGGATGTGTGGGGTTGCGGGTGTGGGGTGTTGGAGGTGTGGGGTGGGGGTGTTGGGTGTTGGAGGTGTGGGGTTTGGGGTGTTAGAGGTGCTGGGTTGAGGATGTTGGAGGTGGGGGGTTGGGGGTGTGGGGTTGGGGATGTGGAGTTGTTGGAGGTGTGTGGTTGGGGGTGTGGGGTACTGGAGGTGTGGGGTTAGGGGTATGGGGTGTTGGAGGTGTGGGTTGGGGGTGTTGGGCGTTGGAGGTGTGGGGTTGGGGGTGTGGGGTGCTTGAGGGTGTTGGTTGTTGGAGATATGAGGTGGGGTGTGGGGTATTGGAGGTGTGGGGTTAGGGATATGGGGTGTTGAAATGTGGTGTTGGGGGCATTGGGTGTTGAGGCTGTGGAGTTGTTGAAGGTGTGGGGTTGGGGGTGTGCGATTGGGGGTGTGGGGTATTGGAGATGTGGGGTTAGGGGTATGGGGTGTTGGAGGTGTGGGGTTGGGGATGTTGGGCGTTGGAGGTGTGGGGTTGGGGGTATTGGGTTGGGGGTGTTGAAGATGTGGGGTTGGGGGTGTTGGAGGTGTGGGGTTGGGGGTGTTGGATATTGAAGGTGTGGGATTGGGGGTGTTGGGTGTTGGAGGTGTGGGGTTGGGGGTATTGAAGGTGTGGGATTGGGGGTGTTGGGTGTTGGAGGTGTGGGGTTGGGGGTATTGAAGGTGTGGGATTGGGGGTGTTGGGTGTTGGAGGTGTGGGGTTGGGGGTGTTGAAGGTGTGGGGTTGGGGGATTTGGATGTGTGGGGTTGGGGGTGTTGGGTTTTGGAGGTGTGGGGTTGGGGTGTGGGGTGTTGAAGGTGTGGGGTTGGGGGTGTTGGGTGTTGGAGGTGTGGGATGTTGGAGGTGTGAAGTTGGGGGTGTTGGGGGAGTGGGGATAGGTTTGATGTCCGGCCTGACATTTACCCTGAATGACCCAGCTCTAATTCTAGAACATAGAACATAGAACATTACAGCACAGTACAGGCCCTTCAGCCCTCGATGTTGCACCGACCTGTCATACCAATCTGAAGCCCATCTAACCTACACTATTCCATGTACGTCCATATGCTTGTCCAATGATGACTTAAATGTACTTAAAGTTGGTGAATCTACTACCGTTGCAGTCAAAGCATTCCATACCCTTACTACTCTCTGAGTAAAGAAACTACCTCTAACATCTGTCCTATATCTATCACCCCTCAATTTAAAGCTATGTCCCCTTGTGCTCACTGTCACCATACTTGGAAAAAGGCTCTCCCTGTCCACCCTATGTAACCCTCTGATTATCTTATATGTCTCTATTAAGTCACCTCTCAACTTTCTTCTCTCTAACGAAAACAGCCTCAAGCCCCTCAGCCTTCCCTCATAAGACCTTCCCTCCATACCAGGCAACATCCTGGTAAATCTCCTCTGCACCCTTTTCAAAGCTTCCACATCCTTCGTATAATGCGGTGACCAGAACTGTACACAATACTCCAAGTGCGGCCGCACCAGAGTTTTGTACAGCTGTAGCATAACCTCATGGTTCCGGAACTCGATCCCTCTATTAATAAAAGCTAAAACACTGTATGCCTTCTTAACAATCCTGTCAACCTGGGTGGCAACTTTCAAGGATCTGTGCACCTGGATACCAAGATCTCTCTGCTCATCTACACCACCAAGAATCTTACCATTAGCCCAGTACTTTGCATTCCGGATACTCCGACCAAAGTGAGTCACCTCACACTTGTCTGCATTAAACTCCACTTGCCACCTCCTAGCCCAGCTCTGCAGCTTATCTATGTCTCTCTGTAACCTACAACATTCTTTGTCACTATCCACAACTCCACCGACCTTAGTGTCCTCTGCAAATTTACTAACCCACCCTTCTACACCCTCATCCAGGTCGTTTATAAAAATGACGAACAGCAGTGTACCCAACACCGACCTTTGCGGTACACCACTGGTAACTGGACTCCAAGATGAACATTTGCCATCAACCACCACCCTCTGTCTTCTTTCAGCAAGCCAATTACTGATCCAAACTGCTATATCTCCCACAATCCCATTCCTCCGCATTTTGTACAATAGCCTACTGTGGGGAATCTTATCGAATGCCTTGCTGAAATCCATAAATACCACATCAACTGGTTTACTCTCATCTACCTGTTTGGTCACCTTCTCAAAGAACTCAATAAGGTTTGTGAGGCACGACCTACCTTCACAAACTGTGCTGACTACCCCTAATCAAATTATTCTTTTCTAGATGATTATAAATCCTATTTCTTATAACCTTTTCCAACACTTTACCAATAACTGAAGTGAGGCTCACTGGTCTATAATTACCAGGATTGTCTCTACTCCCGTTCTTGAACAGGGGAACCACATTTGCTCCAGTTTTCTGGTACTATTCCTGTAGACAATGCCGAATTGAAGATCAATGTCAAAGGCTCGGGAATCTCCTCCCTGGCTTCCCAGAGGATCCTAGGATAAATCCCATCCAGTCCAGGGGACTTATCTATTTTCACACTCTGCAGGATTTCTTGTGAACCTCAATCACACCTAGTCTAGTAGCCTGCATTTCAGTATTCTCCTCGACAACATTGTCGTTTTCTAGAGTGAATACTGTTGAAAAATATTCATTAAGTGCTTCCCCTATCTCCTCTGACTCCACACACAACTTCCCACTACTATCCTTGATTGGCCCTAATCTTACTCTTGTCATTCTTTTATTCCTTTAATACCTATAGAAAGCCTTAGGGTTTACCCTGATCCTATCCACCAACAACTTCTCATGTCTTCTCCTGGCTCTTCTGAGCTCTCTCTTTAGGTATTTCCTGGCTACCTTGTAACCCTCAAGTGCCCTACCTGAGCCTTCACATCTCATCCTAACATAAGCCTTCTTCTTCCTCTTGACCAGAGATTCCACTTCCTTCATAAACCGCAGCTCCCGCGCTCTACAGCTTCCTTCCTGCCTGACAGGTACATACTTATCCTAACACACTGTAACTTTTCCTTGAATAAGCTCCACATTTCTAAAGTGCCTATCCCCTGCAGTCTCCTTCTCCATCCTATGCTTCCTAAATCTTGCCTAATCGCATCGTAATTGCCTTTACCCCAGCTGTAACTCTTGCCCAGTGGTATACACCTATCCCTTTCTATCACTAAAGTAAACATAACAGAATTGTGATCGCTATCACCAAAGTGCTCACCTACTTCCAAGTCTAACACCTGACCGGGCTTATTACCCAGTACCAAATCTAATGTGGCTTTGCCCCTTGTTGGCCTGACTACATACTGTATCAGGAAGCCCTCCTGCACACACTGGACAAAAACTGACCCATCTATAGTACTTGTACTATAGTGTTCCCAGTCAATATTTGGAAAGTTGAAGTCCCCCATGACAACTACCCTGTCTCTCTCACTCCTATCAAGAATCATCTTTGCTATCTTTTCCTCTACATCTCTGGAACTATTCGGAGGCCTATAGAAAACTCCCAACAGGGTGACCTCTCCTTTCCTGTTTCTAACCTCAGCCCATACTACCTCAGTTGACGAATCCCCAAACATCCTTTCTGCAACTGCAATACTGTCCTTGACCAACAGTCCACACCTCCCCTCTTTACCATCTTCTCTGTTCTGACTGAAACATCTAAATCCTGGAACCTGCAACAGCCATTTCTGTCCCTGCTCTAACCATGTCTCCCGAATGGCCACAACATCGAAGTCCCAGGTACCAACCCATACTGCAAGTTCTCTGGGTTTATTTGTCACTTAGACCAGAGTAAATAGTTTCCTTCCATGTATAAAACTGAATCCTTTCATCATTAACATCTCAATTAGATCACTCCTTAATTTTCTAATCTCGAGGGAAGACAAACCCAGTATCATGCTGTTGAATCCATGCCCACCTTCCAAGGCCAATGTAACCTCCTTGTAATTAACTCTTCAGCTTCAAAATGAGCATTCCTTTGCAGCCACAACTCCTTGCTGAGTCACTGAATACTGATCAAGAACAGCAAATGAATCTTACATGTGTTTTGATCCATTAAATCATGGGCTCTTTCATGACCTATCTGTAGAAATGTGTACACCGTATCTGAGTAACAGGAGCATTCTTGGACTGCTGAATCCAAGGCATCCTCAATCAGGGAATAATAAAGATCTGGGGTCGCCTGAAACTAAAGGTTAACTATCCTAGTCAACAGGGAAAAAAAATCATGAGGTATAAATAAATTGTTGAGATTTTAAAAATTTTCTTTGAAGCCATCTCTTAACAGCCTTCTCTTGTTTTCTCGAGATGCTTTTGCATACTGTGACTGTTCTTGCTCCCTTATGGATCAATGACATTAGAGGCGTTTAGGAAACAATATGCTCTTCTTTTCCTTTAAACGATCCCAACGTTCCTTTTGAGCATGTGGACCATGGTCTGTCTGAGTGTCCAGCATCACCATGGTTCCCCTACTGCTATTGGAAGGCTCCAGTTAAGGCACTAGTTAACCTTATATTCTAGTGTCTCAATTAAACATGTTTGCCCTTCTTTCTGGGCTTTATACACATCAGATTTCCGGGATTTGCCTGTAACATGTGACTGTTATGGCAAAAAGAATTTTGACTGCTTATCACAGCACTCCCAATTTTGGCAGGAAAAACCTTCTCAGCTTATACAATCTCTTACTTACACATTCTTTTTTCTTATCTCCTAGTCATTAACCCCACTCCCAGACAGATTTTAGCATAAGCATATAAATGATAATTGACCATACAGTCCAAATCCACAAGCGATAGCGACATTTTCTACATTAACTCCACCTTCCTGTATTATCTCCACATCCCCATAGTGCAAAACATATATTGAATTTAAATATACTCTCTGACTGAACATTCACAACAGTCAGGAGTAGAGTTGTCTACTCATCTCAGTCCTAAAAAGCCAAACCTTTATCCTGAGAGTACATCAACTAGTTCTAGACTCGCCAGATTAGAGAAACAGCCCCTCAGCATCAGTCCTAACAAGACTTCGAAGGGTTTTCAGCATTTCAATGAGGAAATTGCTCAGAGGAAAGGTATTTTTTCTACTCAATATGTCTCATGTGAGAGATATATCGGCGTGCAAAGCAAGAAATGGCACATCATGCAGCATTTAGATTACCTAATTTTTTTGTTTAAAAATTAGTTTCAGGGCATTGTGAGTTCAGGAAAATATAGAATTGCATGGAAGGAAACCATTCAGCCTTTCATACCTGGGTTAGCATCATTAAGAGTGCCTGTGGAGATATGTAAAGGGAGTGAATGGGTGGAAGGGGTTAGAGAAGTGTGGGCAGTACCTTGAAGGAATTAATGTGCACAATGGCGTGAATGGAGTCTGGGGAACAAGAGTGGAGGCAAGATTGATCTCCACTCATACTGAGCCTTTGTCCACCAGCAAATGTTGGTTTATCTGCAGTTGAAATTAATAATTGCAGAAAAAAAACAAAGCCTTCTAAATTACAACACTTTCACTGCTCAAGCTGCAAAAAGTCGATGCAACGATAGTGGTACTGCGCAGAAAGATCAGAATAGCAAGCGGTAGAAGAGACAGGGAGAGGGAAACAGAGACTGTTCTTTAACTGACTTTATACTTACATGCCTGATGGGGTATGTTTGAGTCTTGGATCCTCCTTGTGGATGTCCTTTGGCAGGACAAAACAAAATCCAAAATTCTGATTTTTGTTTTAAGGACTTGCTCTCCTAAACTAGGCACATTCGGAGAAGAGGTCAGCAGGAGGTATCTTCATTGCAAGTTGTAAATGAATTAAGAGAGTGGGGTGGGAGAGGTTAACTCTTCAGCCTGTGTGTATGCCTTTTAATGTTGGACATGATGTTATTTGCCAAAAATAGCAAAGAGAGATTATACCATACTGGAAAGTGAGTGATATTGCAAGGAGTCCCCTGGGTGTATCAGGAGACTTCAGCATTGCATTGAGTGAGTTAGCACTGAATTCGATAACTGGAGCTTTGTCTTTGGAAGCTATCAGAGAAAACACTTTAGTCAGCGTAATGCGGTATTCTCGAAAGGACTGGTGGAGACTTTAGTGGGCTCATTTGCTCACAGATACTGGCAATTAGCATCCCACAAGAAGCTTATAGATTTATTTCTGAATGCTGAGAACTGTCAGTTATCTAAGTGCATTCTCTTGGTGTTAACTGCCATTAAAGCACAATCAAACTCTGATCATTAAGTAAGTGGAGTTAAAACAATAAAATCTTTAGATTATGTGATATGAATATTTGAGATTGTTTAATGTGATGTCCCTATGTCTTGTGTTTTAATGGAGACATTAATCATTATCAGATATAAATGTATAATCATAAATAAATTCATGCACAATATGATAAATATTCATAAAATCATATACATTCATAAAATTTAAGAAATAACTTGCTCAGTGCAATTACAAATCAGTTTGTAGAACATAATAAACATTTGCACACTCTAAAGTGCACAATAGCTGAATACATCATGAATATTTATTATAACTTTCAAACATCTTAATAATGTTTTTCACTGTTTCAAATTATAGGAATTGTCAAAAGTAAATTTTCCAGCATATTTTATTTGCACAGAGTTGATTAAGTCGCACTTACATGTATGCAACTAACAATGACTACCACCCCGCGATCAATTATAGATTACTTCAGAGGTTCAAAACATTCCATAGTACATTTTTAACACAAACATATTATCCACGATCACACCAAAGGGCAGAGCAGGTTTGAAGGGTCGAATGGACTACTTCTGCTCCTAATTTGTGCATTTGCATATATGCTTGTTTGTGGTTGAAAATACAAACACAAAGATTGACAGGCAATCTAACGTCCCCCTTGTCAAGAATGGCACAAGACTGATATGAAAGTGATGCAGGCGGGTGCAACATGACAGAAAAATGCAGACAAATCTCCAAGCTCCATCCTGCACCACACTGAGTTAGGAGGCAGATCACCCCATACTTGTGGGTGAATCGGTGCATGACAGAAGCTGGAGGCTCAAATGGAGACACAAACATCTCTGTGAGGAACGGGATACTTGTTAATGGAGAGGTCAGAAATGGAGAGCAATAGGACTGGACTAGTTTGATGTTTTGTGTGGTGTTGCAGAGGTCATGAGTACTGACATGTAAAAGTTCCAGCAATCTAATGCTGGCCTTTGCTTTATTTTCTTTAACTTTGCTTTCCCACAGAGAATCCAAACTTGTTACAGAGGTGCCCGCTTCATCCATATGCTTGCCACCGTGTGAATGAGTGAGAGAGAGAGAGAGAGAAAAAAACTGGAATGTGGCCTATCCAGTAGAATTCTGGGCCAACTTTAGCAATGATATTACGTCAACAACTAAAACAAGAAGGACAGATTGTGATGTTACTCAGTCAGCATTAACTCTGCATTTGCACCAAGTTCACTCCAGTTGTGTTCAATGGTTGAACTACACGGGATAAGAGATGGATGATTACTTTTTCCAACTCTTTCATAAATTTTCCTTAATTAGTGGGAAAACATTGTGATCAGTTCAGACACTCCGAGTGGACAGCGATTTAGATTCTCCTGATTTCATTTTTGGGAGTTTCTTGCCTCCCTATTTTCGGTCAAGCATCACCATAGCAACACCGACTGCTGAATCCACATTCTTCCCGTACACAATGGGAAGGGTGAAAGCTTTCTCCACCTCCTGCTTCAGCACATCATTGCAGGTCAGTGCACTCCCGCTGCCCATAATCCTCTGCACCCCAGAATCAATCAACTGTTGGCACGGTAACATGGAGTTCAGATTTTTCACAATGCCACGACACAGCGCTCTGGTCATGTGACCCAAGGAGAGGTTAGACGGAGAGATGTTGGTCACTGAAGCCAGCTGGTCAGGTGAGTGCCTCTCTCCAAAAAGGGTTGCCTGCACTGCAAGGTCAGTGTCAGTAATGGTTAGAGCAGCATGTAATGATCGAGAATAGATGACAGATTCTGGAACCTCCAGTCCTGTGGGAATGAATAAAATCCAACAGTAGCATTACAGGGAGGCAATGGCATTGTTGTTGTTGTTGTTGTGTTGCCAGACCATAGGGATGCTCTCTCTCATTAGAGACAGACAACCAGTGCGGAGTTAACCTGAGGGCCATCATACCTTAGGCAAGGGGAGAGGTTTGGAAGGACAGTCCTTCATTGTAACCTCAGCTGGAGCTGGGAGTCAAACTCACACTGTTGGTATCCAACTGCCTGGACAAATGAGCTAAACCAACCCCCAGCAGAGGCGTAGGGATAATGTCACTGGACTCAAGGTCCAGAAGCCCAGGCCAAAGCTCTCAGGAAATGGTTCATTACTCACCATTGCAGTTATACAGTCATTGAGGTCTACAGCACAGTAAAAGGCCTTTTGGCCCATCAAGACAAAAACAAGCACTTGATTATTTTAATCACATTTTCCAGCTCTTGGCTTGTTTATCTTATTGTTATTATAGTTACAGTTCGTAGAATTTAAATTCAATCAATTCATAGATCATGAATTAAAAGTTAGCCTTTGCAATGAAACTTATCTGAATGTTGTAAAAACCATCAAGTTCTCTAATGTCCTTTAGGGAAGGAAATCTGGTCTGGACAGTGGGTCAACCCTTAAATGCTTCTGAAATGGTCTAACAAGCCACTCGGTTGTACCAAACCCCAAAAGGAAAGTCAAAAAGGAATGAAAGTGGATGACTCACCCAACATTGATCTAGGACCAGCAACAACAATAGCAAACCCAGCCATGTCAAACCTACAAAGTCCTCCTTATTAACATCTAGGATCTTGTGCCAAAATTGGGAGAACTGCCCCACTGACCAGTCAACCGACTTTGTCTCATCCTTAGAAATCTACCTGTCACATGTGCATCTGTCCATGATGGTGTTGATCCCACCAAAGAGTTGTGGAGATGTACAGCATGGAAACAGACTCTTCAGTCCAATTCATCCATGCTGACCAGATATCCCAACCTAATCTAGTCCTATTTTCCAGCATTTGGCCCATACTCCTCTAAACCCTTCCTATTCATATACCCATCCAGATGCCTTTTAAATGCTGTAATTGTACCAGCCTCCATCACTTCCTCTGGCAGCTCATTCCATACACGTACCACCCTCTGCGTGAAAAAGTTGCCCGAGGTCTCTTTTATATCTTTCCCCTCTCACCTTAAACATATGCCCTCTAGTTTTGGACTCCCCCACCCTGGGGAAAAATCTTGCCTATTTATCCTATCCATGCCCCTCATGATTTTATGAACCTCTATAAGATCACCCCTCAGCCTTCGACACTCCAGGGAAAACAGCCCCAGCCTTTTCAGCCTCTCCATATAGCTCAAACACTCCAACCCTGGCAACATCCTTGTAAATCTTCCCCGAACCCTTTGAAGTTTCACAACATCCTTCCTCTAGGAGGGAGACCAGAATTGCACGCAATATTCCAAAAGTGGCCTAACCAATATCCTGTATAGCCGCAACATGACCTCCCCCAACTCCCATACTCAATACATTGACCAATAAAGGTAAGCATACCAAACGCTTTCTTCACTACCCTATCCAGCTGTGACTCCATGTTCAAGGAACAATGAAACTGCACTCCAAGGTCGCTTTGTTCAGCAACACTCACCAGGACTTTACCATTTGGTGTATAAGTCCTGCCCTCATTTGCTTTTCCAAAATGCAGCAGCACATTTATCTAAATTAAACACTATCTGCCACTCCTCGGCCCATTGGCCCATCTAATCAAGATCCCATTGTACAGTATTGGTTGGAACCCCATCTTTATGTTGAGGGCATTGTGTTGTGTGGCACTAACACTTTGCTAAACGGGATAAATTTAGAACAGATCTAGCAACTCAAAACCAGATATGCATGAGGTGCTGTGGAACATCAGCAGCAACAGAATTGTATTCAATCACTCAAACTAAAGCACAATACTGTGGGTGCTGGAGATCTGAAATAAAATCAGAAAGCACTGGAGAAACTCAGCAAATCTGGCAGCATCTGTGGAGAGAGAAACAAAGTTAACATTTCAAGTCCAATGACTTTCCTGCAGAGGTTTACTGTTTCTCTCTCCATACCTGCTGATTTTCTCTAACACTTTCTATTTTAATTCAACCACATTATGACTTGGCACATGCCCAACTCTACCATTACCATCAAGCCTGGGGACCAACCTTGGTTTAATGAAGTGTGCAGGAAGGAAGTGTGGCAGGATCAGCATCTAAAACAGCCACAGCTGGAGTACTGTGTGCAATTCTGGTCACCACATTATAAGGAAGATGTGATTGCACTGGAGGGGTGCAAAGGAGTTTCACCGAGTTGTTGCCTGGGATGGAGCATTTCAGCGATGAAAAGAAGTTGGATAAGCTTGGGTTGTTATTTTGGAGCAGAGAAGATTGATGGGAGATCTGTTGACAAGCATGGATGGGGAAATAGAAAGCATCTATTCCCCTCAGTGGAGGGGGTATAATTTTAAAGGGAAAGGCAGGAGAATTCAAGGGGATTTGAGGAAAAACATCTTCACTCAGAGGGTAGTGGGAGTCTGGAGTGCACTGCCCAGGAGGGTAGTTGAAGGGGGAAGCATCATAACCTTTAAAAAGTACTTGGACAAACATGTGAAGTATCATAAGATTCAAGGCTGTAGGCCTAGTGTGGGAAAGTGGTCCTAGTGTAGTTTTGGCGCTATAGACTTGATGGGCCAAAGGGCCTCTCCTATACTGTGAGATTGTATAATTTCATCAACACACTGAAAAATAAGGTGTCAATTTTGTGAAGCTACAACACAGCACTACTTGTTTACCCGTTCTCAGGAGCAGCATGTGATACCTAGAGAGATAAGTGCACCTACAACCAATAGATTAGGTCAAAATCTAAGTCTCTGATTGAGGTAGATGAGTGAAACTGTAACACTTAAGAAACTCATCACCATTCCAGACAAATATTTGGCACACTACCTATCACCTTTAATATACACAGTAGCAGCAGTGTGTACCATCTAAAAGATGCATTGTTGCAACTTACCAGAACTCCTATAACTGCATCTTCCAAATCCATAACTACCCATTTAGAAAACCAAGGGCAGCAGATACATGAGAACATCACCCACTGCAAGTTCCCGTCCAAACCACTCACCATCCTGTTTTGGAACCGTATCTCCATTTCTTAACTATCATTTGGTCAAGATCCTGGAACTTCCTCCTGAACAGCATTAGAGAGTGTGCAATAGACATGGTGATGATTTGAAGAGTAAGGAATGGACACAGTCGAAAGATAGTGATGGATGTACGGACAAATTAAAGAGATGAAGAAGGTGGAATAGAAACTTTAAAGGGATGGAGGTGAAAAATCTATGTAGGTGAGGTGAATAGGGACAGGGGGTAGACAGGCTGAAACAACAAAATGGAAGTACAGACAGATGGAAGAATGCAGTTGCAGCAAAACACATTGAAGAACAAAAATACATTAAATGATAGATCAGAGGATACTTATTTCATGTTGGAGATGGCGAGACAGACAGTGAGGGGCAGCAGTAGAGAAAAAGACAATGAAGGGACAGAGACCGAGAGGCAGAATGTTAGGGGTAGAGATGGAAAGATGGACGATGGCCACAGAAATGGAGGGATAGACAGTGAAGGTTCGGGGTGGAGAGATCGAAGTCTGTATTTAAGTGGCCTGTTTGTTTTCTGGCACGTGATTTACATCTTGCACCAATGCTAAAGAAAGTTTCTTACCCAACTCCTGCATCCATTGTTTCAGCATCTCAATGAAGGAAGCCAGTACGTTTCCACCATTCAGTGCAGCAGCCACAACCAAGTAAATTCCGTCAAAATATGGAAAATATGCAATACTCGCGGCGGGGTCGGGTTGAGCTGATGGCTGGAAGCCAGGAATCAAGGCAAAGGTCAACTGGGCAGAAGTACTGATATTCAAAACTAGACAGGAAGAAAGATCTTAATCAGGAACACACAACAGATAATGTGAACAGTTTATACTTTAAAGTTGATATTTAAAATCCTGACACTGACTGAGGGATTGTATCTGCCTTAGTCTTCTATCATAAAATGGACACTCACATTTTCACACATTGTATACCATCTGCCAAACATTTGTCCATTCACTTTATCTATGTATAGATCTTTGCAGACTCTGTCTGTTCCTTACAACTTGCTTTCCTATCTTTGTGTTAGCAGTTAATTCTGTTATAATATACTTTGTTCCCTAATTCAATCCATTAACGTAGATTGTAAATAGTTCAGTCCTCAGCACTGATTCCTGTAGCATGTCACTAGTTACATTTTTCCAATCTGAAAATGATCTGCTCATCTAGACTGTTAGTTATCCAGTCCCTTATCTATGCTCTAATCACCCAAAAAAACATCAGCAGTTATCTTGTGCAGTCATCTTTTATGTGGCACCTTATCAAATGCTTTTTGGAAATCCCAATACACTAATCCACTGGTTTGCCTTTAGCCACCTTGAAGAGTTCTCAAAGGGTTCTAATAAGTTTGTCTGAGGTGATTTCCATTTCACAAAACCATATTGCCTCTGCCTGACCGTACTGTAATTTTCTAAATATCCTGTTACAACTCCCTTGATATTGGATTCCAGCTCCTTCCCAAGGACAGGCATTAGGTTAATCAACCTGTAGTTTCCTGCTCTGTGTCTCCCATCTTTCTTGAGTAGAGTCATAGAGTGCAGCATGGAAACAGACCCTTCGGTCCAACCTGTCCACACCGACCAGATATCCCAACCCAATCTAGGCCCACCTGCCAGCACCCAGCCCATATCCCTCCAAACCCTTCCTATTCATATACCCATCCAAATGCCTTTTAAATGTTGCAATTGTACCAGCCTCCACCACATTCTCTGGCAGCTCATTCCATACACGTACCACCCTCTGCGTGAAAACGTTGCCCCTTAGGTCTCTTTTATATCTTTCCCCTCTTACCCTAAACCTATGCCCTCTAGTTCTAGACTCCCCAATCCCAGGGAAACGGCATTGTCTATTTATCTTATCCATGCCCCTCATAATTTTGTAAACCTCTATAAGGTCACCCCTCAGCCTGCGACGCTCCAGGGAAAACACCCCAGCCTGTTCAGCCTCTAAAGATGTTACCATTGCAGTTTTCTATAATCTGCTCTAGGAACATCAATATACCAGGTTTTAAATTTCTGTTTTTGACAAATTATCTTCCGGGAAACATCAGATGTGTAGAACAATGAGTTATATATTTGAAACATGCTGGAACAGAACTGTTTTATAAAGAGCAGACAAGCCTGTTTCCTCCTTTACCTGCATCTGTTGTCTCCATCATGCATGAGTACACAGAACATTGGAAATCACCTAGTGCCACACCAACTTCTGTCCCTTCTGGCACACCATACCATTGGCGAACTGTCTTTCCAGCAATCGCACCAGATTCCACGACCACAGGCAGCAGGTATGTAGGAAATCCAGAATCCCGCAATCTGGAAGTGATGAGGAAATCCCTGTGAGAGATGCCTTGGTCCAGAGAGCGAACAAAGATAACTTGGTGAAACTGGGTTGCTTTAAATTCTCTTTCTGGAGTTAGCTCTTAAGGTAGTTATAGAACAAGTGTGCTCCTAATTCAACAATAACTTTTAGAACCTCCCACAAGGAGGTGAGAAGATGAGTGGGACAGGGAGAGACTGACACACTGCTGTCATCGTGTGTGAATGCCCCCTATACAAGGATTGGGGATACAGTAGACAGAGTTTAACTCTGTTCCTAACCTGTGCCTGACCTACAGGTGCATGAAGTTGTAGTGTAAAGTTCACCATTCCCTGGCAATAATATCAAGACAAGTATCAGTGCAGAACATGTTTCCAACTCCTGGCTAAAGGAAATGCATTTCTTGCTGAAATGGTGGGTAGTTTTTTTCAGGCCCTGGTTTTCTCGTACAGGATTAAATGCAGGCTTACATTTGCAGATTCCAAGTCCCACATCTGGTATTAAAATAGCCCCAACTGGCAGCATTCTGGGCTGACATCAGTGGTCTCCTAAGCCCACACAAGACAGCCACAATATAGTCATGGATGGTCCCTGCTGCATTATAGGACTCCAAAAACTGGGGCCTGGGAAAAAAAAATAACAGGGCTTTTATCAGTAACTATTTAACTTAATATGTCATAAGTCAGCACTTTCAAAATAAGTTTTAAAACATTTCTTGATATAAACTGGTTGTTAATGGACACAAGCTTATATACTATTGCAAGCTAAGCAATATACTATTGGCAATTTGATAGAGCTATACAAAATCATGAGGACTCTGCTCAGAGTAAATGGGTAGGATCAGCTCCCACTGTCTGAAGGGTTGAGAATGAAAGGGCACAGATTTGAGGTAATTGCTAAAGAATTCACACATTATAAATGTGGGGCTTGTGAGGATTGGGGGCCATTTTGAGACTCTGGTTAATCTTTCCTGGCCCCAGTGTAAGGAACCCTCCCAGGCTGTGCAGAGGGAAGATTCACAAAGCTAATTACTCCTCAAAGAAACTGAAGTAACATTCACCCTGTTCTGCCATTCAATGAGACTGTGGGTGATGGCATTGACAACACTGCTTTGCCCCACATCCTTCAATAACTTTAGCTAACAAAATCCTGTCATTCTCAGATTTAAATTTAACAATTGATCAAACATCAATTGATGTTGGCTGAGGAGAGTTCTACATTTCTAGCGCCCTTGTGTGGACAAGTGTTTCCTGATTTCAGTTTTGAAAGATCTAATCTAATTTTCAGATGACACCACTCTCCAAACATGGGAAGTTTCTATCTACCCCATCAATTCCCCTTAATATCTTGAAAGGTTCGATCCAGTCATCCCGTAAAGATCTAAACTGCAGCAAATTGCCACACTAAAATACATCCCTGAGTGGTTTCAACAGGTTATCCTGGTTTCAAATCAGCGATGACATGACAATGTCTACCTCACTGTATTCCCCAGTCAAACCGCACAATTGTTTTGTTAGTAATATTTGATTCAGCAATATATGAGAAACATCTTCCTTCAACTTTACAACTGCTGCTGAAACGTTGTTGCCTGCGGAGATGCTTGTGAAGAAGTTTGGAGGCATCTACCTGTTTCTCATGTACCAGAAAATGGTGGCACAGCCAAAGCCGGTGGCGAGGCTGAGATGGGAATCAGGCCGGGTGAGGGAATCGAGAAACTCACGGCTACAGCGACCATCTTGCCATGTGATCAGGTGACTAGTCTTCTTGGGCTGGAACGTGAAACCTTTTTCACCTCCCTGCCAAATATAACCTAAAGCAGAGGAGAAAAGGCATTGAATCTGTGTCTCTCAAGGTGAACCAGATGTGCAACGTCCCACTGCTCCTGATCTCATTTTCCATCAACATTTTACAATTAATTACGGCTGTTCCAGCTTGTCCACAACACACTCATGACCTTATTTAGTAAGGGGGTGAAATTGGTTCCTTCCCTGACTTTGTTCCCTCGGCTTTTAGCTCAATTAGTGTTTTCAAAATGAAAGGCAAAATGGGTTGAGTTTAAATGCAAAACCCTATTTGCCAAACGTTGAGTGTTTTCTCTTGCTGTTAGCCTTGATTCGATGCATTATCAAAATCAAAACACTGGGGTCATCAAAAGCTGCGAGGTATCAGTGATTGAGAAAAATACCAAGAGACAATATGAAATGGAATCAGACAGCAACAGCAGTAACGTCACCCCACTCTTTTGGAACTGATGGTGGAGGATGTGACATTTTCCAGGCTGTAGCTGATTCTCCGTAATTCACAGAACTTTTAGACTGTAACACAAAGCTGCCTGGGTCTTGAGCACAGTACTGAAGGCGAGCTGTACTATCAAAGGCACTGTCTTTTGTTCAAGACATTAAACTGAAACCCTGTCTGCTCCTCAGGTGGCTATAAGGAATCCTTTGACACAATTTAAAAAAGAGTAATGCACTTTATCCAGTGTCATGGTCAACATGTATCTCAACTAGCATCTAAAAGACTGAGGTTCCAGTCAATACTGTCTGTGGGAGCTTGATGTGTTTTATTAGCTACTATGGTGTTCCTGTACACTTGCTGCCCTTGTTCAGCGGGTGATAGAGACCTCAAGATTTGAAAGGTACTGTTGAATGAACCAAACTGATTGTGCCTAATCAGATCATTATTATCCAAGTATTCATTGAACACACCTTTTTATGATAGATTCTAGCTTTTTTCCTATTTCTGATGTCAAGCTCCCTTATTATATAATGGGGTGAGAATCTGCAGGAACCATTCCAGAAGCTATCAAATGTTATGATCACCAGAGATCGGTGCCTTTAGTCTCTGCAGCATCCAGTGCCTTCAGCTATTGCTTGATATCCAGTGGCATGAATCAAACTGGCTGAAGACTAACAACTGTCAAACTGGGAACCTAGGAGGAGATCTCTGGGATCTCACTATGGAGATGGTTCAAACCATATTCCCAAACTTGTATGCAGAATGAACTGCAGTCTGAAATTCCTGCTCTCCCTCACACAGTGCTGGGTCCTGTGTCTGTGCCAGACCTCAGTGAGTAAAAAGGAGCAAGCTGAGTTCCACCCCTGCTGTCCTTCCCCCACTTACCTTCCTCACTTTTCCACAATACAACACCATGCATCTGTCCGGAGACTCCAATTCTCACCACCTTGCAGAGATGTTCTCTGGGCAGAGCAGCAACACAGCTGTTAACGGCTGACACAATCCGAGCAACATCCTGTTCCCGACACTGAAATAAAAACCAAGGAGACAAACTACTTGGGAGGTGCTGGGCCATTTCATATCAGCAGGCAGATTAGAGTCAACCATATGGCCACGCGTCAGGAGTCACATGTAGGCCAGTACAGGTAAGGATGGCAGATTTTTCCCTAAAGGACATTAGCAAATCAGAATGGCTTTTACAACAACCAATGATAGCTTCATGTTGGCCATTACTGAGACGAGCTTTCAATTCCAGATTAAGTTTTAATTCCACCATTTGAACCTGCGTTCCAGAGCATTACTGAGTCCTGGATTACTAGTCCAGCAACATTACCTCTATAGCCCTGTGTCCCCAATCCTCTTAATGTGTTGATTAAATTGCTCAGATCACGACCAGCAGCAATGACAGGCTACTGCACTCCTAATCTTAGGTACAACTGAATAGATGCTCGCTGGGCATGGCCTTCAAGTTTGGTGGGAGAAATTCGAGTAGTTTTTGGGAAGGGGGAGATGCCCCGGAAAGACAAGAGGGATTCTCTTCCTTATTTTCTCGAACTGTGATGGAGGATGTGAAGGAAAACCTCCTGGAATCAGCATATTCTCTGGTTTTCTTTGGCTGTATTGCCAGGCAATGCGGGAGGTCCTGGCTGGATTTCTTCAAAGTAAACATGGTGCAATGCGAGGACTTTATTTCCATGGTTACACTTTACAAAAGTCCAAATTGCAACACTAACAGGGAAAACAATGTGATAATAACTGAATACACGTACATGCAGATTTCTGTTGATTCAAAACCAATTAACCTTATTTGTACCTCTCATCTACATAATAACACAGGAGATCCTTCTTGCTTTTTTGTCGCTAATATGAATTAGCAATTAATTCCACTTCATAAAATGACAGAGTTTATGGTACAGAACAAGACAATTTTATTCATTGGGCCTTTTCTAGATCATGGAAAAACTGTTCAATTATCCTCTCGGTGTCCATCTTCTTTCCTCACATTCCTGAAAACATTTTCTTTTCATGTAGATTTTCTTTCTGAGATAGACAAATTTTTATTAAGTAAGGGTATCAAGGGTTACGGGCCCAAGCCAGTCATATGGGGTCAGACCACAGATCAGCCATGATATTACTGAATGGTGGAAGAGACTCAAGGGGCTGATTGGGAGAAAGTGAGGACTGCAGATGCTGGAGATCAGAGTCGAGAGTGTGGTGCTGGAAAAGCACAGCAGGTCAGGCAGCAACCAGGGAGCAGGAGAAACGATGTTTCGGGTATAAGCCCTTCATCAGGAATGAGGCTTGTGGGCCAGGGGGCTGAGAGATAAATGGGAGGGGAGTGGGGTTGGGAGTAAGGTAGCTGAGAAAGCGATAGGTAGATGAAGGTGAGGGAGAAGGTGATAGGTCGGTGGAGGGCCTAGATGGGAAAGGTGATGGACAGGTTAGGAGGGCAGTGCTGGGTTCGAAGTTTGGGACTGGGATAATGTGGGAACTGCAACTACATGGGATAAATGTGGATTACAACAGTTTCCTCATTTCCCTTGCCCCCCCCACATTGTCCCAGTACCAAGCCTTGAACTTGGCACCGCCCTCCTGGTCTGTCCATCAACTTTCCACCTATCCGCTCCACCTTCCTCTCTAACCTTTCACCTCCTCCCTCGCCTTCACCTGTCTATCGCCTTCGCAGCTACCTTACCCAACCCCACCCCCTTCCCAGTTATCTCTCAGCTCCCCGGCCCATAAGCCTCAATCCTGATGAAGGGCTTATGCCTGAAACTTTGATTCTCCTGCTCCTCAGATGCCATCTGACCTGCTGTGCTTTTCCATCACCACACTCTCGACTCAAGGGGCTTATTGGCCTACACCTGTCCCTATGTATTTATCTAATTCTCTTCAGAAAGTTACAAATGAATTTGCTACTATCACCTTCCAAATATTCTATATCATAATTGCTGGGTAAAACCTTCCACCACTTCCCCTCTTTGTCTTTGGCACATTACCTTAAGTTAAATAAATTGACCTGTAGAGCTAGGGTTCTTGCAAAAGATTCAGGCACAAAAATCTAGGTGCAGAGCTGAAGGAGGGCTTCACTGCTGAGATGCCATTATTTGGGGCAAATGTTAAACCAGGCTTTCCAAGCAAAAGATGCCCTGGAATGACTTCAAAGAACAACAGGGGCATTCTCCTGATGTCCTGGACAATAGTCATCACACTGTCACCACCACAAAAACAGATGAACTAGTCATGATTGCCTTGTGTTGTGAGAGACATTGCTGTGTGCAAGTAGGCAGCTGTGTTTCTTGCTGACAACAATCACAACACTTCAAAAGTATTTCATTGTCCTTGGCTGAAAGCCACTTTGGGATGTTGTGAAATCATTCTAGGAAGGCAAGAGTTTTCTTTATTAGGACAAATGGCCTTGAACATGCAATTTAATGAATCAGCCAGTGCAAAGGTAAGAGAAAAAAAAACCCGCAGATGCTAGAATCCAAAGTAGACAGGCAGGAGGCCAGAGGAACAAAGCAAGCCAGGGCAGCATCACGTATTGGGTGTAACCTTTCTCCAAGACAGGGGGAGCTGCAGTTAAAGGGGATGGCAGGGGCAGGATGGTGAAGTGGGGATAGGTGAAGACTGATAGAGGGTACGACCTGGTTGGACAATGGGAGGAATGAATCAGGTCGGTGGCAGGAGGGAGGGGGGAGGAGCTGGGAAGGGAGTCGGTCAGTGGGAAGGGAGGTTCTTTGAAATTGGACATCTCTGGGCTGCAGGCTGCCCAGCTGGAAGGTGAGGTGTTGTGCCTCCAATTTGTGGTTTGGTACATTGTGGTAATGGAAGAGGCCAAGGATGGTCATGTTGGAAAGGGAGTGGGAAGGGGAATTAAAATGGGCAGTGACTGGGAGGTCTAGTCAGCCGCTGTGGGCCCGGCTGATATGTTCGGAGAACCGTTCCCTAAGTTTACGTTCGGTCTCCCCAGTATAGAGAAGACCACATCGGGAGCACCTGATGCAGTAAAGTAGGGTGGAACTTAAATTGTTCAAGGCCATTTGTCCTAATAAAGAAAACTCTTGCCACCCCCTTTATCTGCAGCTTTCCCCCTACACCCACCCCAAGTCCTGAAGAAGGGTTACACCCGAAACGTCGACTTCGCCACCTCCTGAGGATGCCTGACTTACTGTGTTCTTCCAGCCTCCTGCCTGTCTACAGTATAAAGGAAAGGACACATTTAGAGTACTGTGTACAATTCTGGTCACCTGGCTCTAGGAAGAATACTATTAAAATGGAAAGGGTGCAAGGAAGATTTACAAGGATGTTATGGAGACTGAAAGGTTTGAGTTATAAGGAGAGGCTGGAATTTTGTTTTCCCTGGAGCATAGGAGGTTGAAGGGTGACCTTATAGAGGTTGTAAAATCATGAGGATCATATACAAGGTGAATAGATAAAGTCTTCTCCTCAGGGTAGAGGAGTTCAAAGCCAGAGGGCATAGGTTTAAGGTGATAGGGGAAAGATTTAAAGGGGACCTGAGGAGTAACATTTTCACACAGAGGTTGGTGCGTATATGGAACAAGCTGCCAGAGGAAGTGGTAGAAGTGGGTACAACTACAACATTTAAAAGACTTTCGGACAGGTATGTGGATAGAGTCATACCGCATGGAAACAGACCCTTCGGTCCAACTTGTCCATGCTAACCAAGTTTCCAAAAATAAACCAGTCCCACTTTCCTATGTTTGGCCCATATCCCTCTTGACTTTTCCACTCCATCCAGTCTGGATAATATCCTTGTAAATCTTTTCTGAACCCTCTCCAATTTAATAATATCTTTCCTGTAGTGAGCGACCAGAACTGTACACAGTACTCCAAAAGTGGCCTCACTTCAATATGATGTCCCAACTCCTATACTCAATACTCTGAGCAATGAAGGCAAGCATGCTAAATACCTTCTTAAAAGGTTTAGAGGGGTAAATGCAGGTAAATGGAACTAGATTAGTTTAGGAAGCCTGATCAGCATGGATGGCTTGGGCTGAAGGGCCTGTTTCCATGCTATTTGACCGACTCTGCGACCAAAGCCAGCTATGATTTTCTGATACTTCATTCCCTTTACCTTCTCTCCATCCAGGCTGCTGATGTCTGCTTTAGTTTTCTTTGTCTGGCTGTCAACCACTGCCCGGCTCTCAGCCTCCAACAACACTGCCTTTACCGAGCTTGTACCAACATCCAGACCCAAAACATACTGGGAAGGAGCTTGCAAACTCATTTTCTTCTGTGAAAACACACACAAAAAACTTACATTGTTTAATTATATAGTGTCTTTAAATGTCATAAAATCTCCCTAGTTGCTTCACAGAAGGATATTCAAACAAATTTTGGCACGAAGCCACTATGGAGATACTGGTTAAAAAAAAACGAGCTTGGTCAAAGAGGGAGGTTTTAAATGTGAAAATTAAAGGAGAAAGGAGACAAGGTTGGGCAGGAAATTTCAGAGCCATGGAGCCAGGCAGCATTACCAATGCTGGATTAAGATCAGGAATACAAGAGATGTGAATTAGAGTGTCACTCTGATCTCAGAAGGTGGTAGGAATCAAGGAGGCTACAGAGAAATCATGAAGGCATTTAAAAAGGAGAGTGAGATTTCCGCATTGAAATTACAGGTGTATTTTCTATAATTGTGAAGGGGTTTAGCATTGTAAAATTTGAAGGCAAAGATGTGTACCTTAACTAGATACATATTTCACAGAAACAACGTTAAAAATCACACACCAGGTTATAGTCCAACAGGTTTGTTTGAAAATACAAGCTTTCAGAGTGCTGCTTCTTTGTCAGGTACCTGACAAAAAAAGAACATTCCAAAAGCTTGTATTTTCAAATAACCCTGTTGGACTATAACCTGGTGTTGTGTGATTTTTAACTTTGTCCACCCCAGTCCAACACCGGCATCTCCACTTCACAGAAATAATTTGGAGGTGTTGGACTGGGGTGAACAAAGTTAAAAATCATATAACACCAGGTTATAGTCCAACAGGTTTATTTGGAAGAACTAGTTTTCAAAGCACTGTTTCTTCATCAGGTGCTTGTGCCTGACGAACGAGCTGCATTCCGAAAGCTAGTGCTTCCAAATAAATCTGTTGGACTGTAACCTGGTGTTGTGCGATTTTTAACTTCATAGAAATAAGCATACCAGAATCCCCTAAAATACATGTTTACAAATATACAATCTTTGTTAATTATTTGTTGATCTCCAAACTGGAGTATTGTGCTCAATTTTGGGCAGAATGCTTTAAAGAGAATGCCTTTAAAGTAGTGTAGTGATATACTTAAATGAATGCAATACCAGTTTTTTGTTTGAGTTGAGAGGATTAAGAGGTTTGATCCATGACGAATTTAAATGGAACAAATGATAGGAAATTCTCACTTTGCATGGGGGTCAGTAACCAGAGGCCACAGGCTTAAAATAAACAAAAACAGAAATTGCCGGGGAAATTCAGCAGCTGTGGCAGTACCTGCTGGAGAGAAAAACAGAGTTAATGTTTCCAGTCCAGTGAACACTTGTTCAGAACTAAACTAACCAAGAAAAGAACAAAGGGGATCTAATGAAAGCTTTTCGTGAGTATTTTGATTAAAAAATAATGATGCTCATTCATCAGGTTAGTTTGCAAGAATACCAATTTAAGGCACAGTACATTAGCAGACTGTCAAATGTGCTGTTAAGGGGGTAGGACGGCAGGTCAGTAATTAGTACTGCTACAATAGACAACAGACAATAGGTGCAGGAGTAGGCCATTCTGCCCTTTGAGCCTGCACCACCATTCAATATGATCATGGCTGATCATCCTTAATCAGTATCCTGTTCCTGCCTTATCTCCATAACCCTTGATTCCACTATCTTTGAGAGCTCCATCCAACTCTTTCTTAAATGAATCCAGAGACTGGGCCTCCACTGCCCTCTGGGGCAGAGCATTCCACACAGCCACCACTCTCTGGGTGAAGAAGTTTCTCCTCATCTCTGTCCTAAATGGTCTACCCCGTATTTTTAAGCTGTGTCCTCTGGTTCGGCACTCACCCATCAGCTGAAACATGTTTCCTACCTCCACAGTGTCCAATCCTTTAATAATCTTATACATCTTAATCAGATCCCCTCTCAGTCTTCTAAACTCAAGGGTATACAAGCCCAGTCGTTCCAGTCTTTCACTGTAAGGTAGTCACGCCATTCCAGGAATTGACCTCGTGAACCTACGCTGCACTCCCTCAATAGCCAGAATGTCCTTCCTCAAATTTGGAGAGCAGAACTGCACACAGTACTCCAAGTGTGGTCTCACCAGGGCACCTCACAGTGCCAGGGACCCAAGTTTGATTTTATCATCAGTCAACCGCGTGGCATTTGCACATTCTCTCTGTGTTGGCATGGGTTTCATCCAGAGTTGCACAGTCCAACGATGTGCAGGGTCAGTGGATTAGATTAGATTAGATTAGATTACTTACAGTGTGGAAACAGGCCCTTCGGCCCAACAAGTCCACACCGCCCCGCCGAAGCGCAACCCACCCATACCCCTACATCTACCCCTTACCTAACACTACGGGCAATTTAGCATGGCCAATTCACCTGACCTGCACATCTTTAGACTGTGGGAGGAAACCGGAGCACCCGGAGGAAACCCACGCAGACACAGGGAGAACGTGCAAACTCCACACAGTTAGTCGCCTGAGGCGGGAATTGAACCCGGGTCTCCGGCGCTGTGAGGCAGCAGTGCTAACCACTGTGCCACCGTGCCGCCCACAATTGGCCGGGACAGTCAAAGGATGGTGGCTGGGTTTGGGTGGAATGGTCTTTGGAGGGTCAGTGCAGATTCAATGGGCTGAGTGGCCTTCTACTAGACAGATTCCACACAGATTTCCATGGATGGTGATTAGTAGGAGATTGCCATGGAGAGGGGTCACCATGATGAGGTATTGCCATGGTGAGGGTTTCCATGGAGAGAGGTCATGATGGCCCTGAGCTTCTGATTGGACCATTCGGGGGGTGGGCGGGTCTTACCGCTGATGGACAGGCCAGCCCACCAACAGTAACACCCGCCGCGGCCGCAGGCCAGAATTCACTTTGAAGAAATGTGTGGACGACTGATTGAGAAACAAGCGGCTGGAAGATCAACAGAGGGCGATTGACTCGTGGGAAGGAATCAAAGTGAAAGGAATTTGAATGTGGGAAAACGGTCGGGAAAGCCATTACCTGACGCGCTTCTAAAACAACAGACTCTGACAGGAAGGGGGCAGTTATCCGGAGGGGGCGGGGCCTGACGGAGGGGCGGGGCGTGTCTGCGCGCAGGGAAGGGGCGTGGCTACGGCCGGGACGGGGCAGAGCACAGGGAAGGGCGGGGCTGAGCGCAGGGATGGGCGGGGCCTGACTGCAGGGGGGGCTGAGCGCAGGGAAGGGCGGGGCCTGACTGCAGGGCGGGGCTGAGCGCAGGGATGGGCGGGGCCTGACTGCAGGGCGGGGTGTGACTCCGGGGCGGGGCTGAGAAGGGGGCAGAAATCTGCCCACTGCAGTCATAGACTCGGAGACTTTAAGGACGACTGTAGATGCTGGAATTAGGAGTCCATGGATATGAAACTGGAAGAGCACAGCATTCGAGGACCAGGAAAGTCAACGTTGACATTCCCTACTCCTCGGACAGAGGGTGGTGGTGGAGGGTTTTCAGACTGGAGGCCTGTGACCAGTGGAGTGCCACAAGGATCGGTGCTGGGTCCATTACTTTTTGTCATTTACATAAATGGTTTGGATGCGAGCATAAGAGGTACAGTTAGTAAGTTTGCAGATGACACCAAAATTGGAGTCTGGATTAGTGGTGCTGGAAAAGCACAGCAGTTCGGCAGCATCCAAGTAGCTTCGAAATTGATGTTTCGGGCAAAAGCCCTTCATGCCCCAGTGGCCTATTGGATAAGGCATTGGCCTCCTAAGCCAGGGATTGTGGGTTCAAGTCCCATCTGGGGTGTTGGACTCTTCCTTAGCTTTATTCCTGATGAAGGGCTTTTGCCCGAAATGTCGATTTCGAAGGTACTTGGATGCTGCCTGAACTGCTGTGCTCTTCCAGCACCACTAATCCAGAATCTGGTTTCCAGCATCTGCAGTCATTGTTTTTACACCAAAATTGGAGGTAGAGTGTACAGCGAAGAGGGTTACCTCAGATTACAACAGGATCTGGACCAGATGGGCCAATGGGCTGAGAAGTGGCAGATGGAGTTTAATTCAGATAAATGCGAGGTGCTGCATTTTGGGAAAGCGAATCTTAGCAGGACTTGTACACTTAATGGTAAGGTCCTATGGAGAGTTGATGAACAAAGAGACCTTGGAGTGCAGGTTCATCGCTCCTTGAAAGTGGAGTCGCAGGTAGATAGGAGTGAAAAAGGCATTTGGTATGCTTTCCTTTATTGGTCAGTGTATTGAGTACAGGAGTTGGGAGGTCATGTTGCAGCTGTACAGGACATTGGTTAGGCCACTGTTGGAATATCGTGTGCAATTCTGATCTCCTTCCTATCGGAAAGATGTTGTGAAACTTGCAAGGGTTCAGAAAAGATATACAAGGATGTTGCCAGGGTTGGAAGATCTGAGCTACAGGGAGAGGCTGAACAGGCTGGGGCTGTTTTCCCTGGAGCATCAGAGGCTGAGGGGTGACCTTATAGAGGTTTACAAAATTATGAGGGGCATGGATAGGGTAAATAGGCAAAGTCTTTTCCCTGGGGTTGGGGAGTCCAGAACTAGAGGACATAGGTTTAGGGTGAGAGGGGAAAGACATAAAAGAGACCTAAGGGGCAACCTTTTCACACAGAGGGTGGTATGTGTATGGAATGAGCTGCAGAGGATGTGGTGGAGGCTAGTACAATTGCAACATTTAAAAGGCATTTGGATGGGTATATGAATAGGAAGGGTTTGGAGGGATATGGATCGGGTGCTGGCAGGTGGGAGGCATGGACGGGTTTGACCGAAGGGTCTGTTTCCATGCTGTACATCTCTATGACTCTATGACTGCTGTGCTCTTCCAGATTTATGTCTATTGATAGAGTCGTACATCTCTGTCTCAGCCTTGCTGTAGTGCTCCAGTGAAGCTCAGTTAGAGACAAAAAACTGCAAAATGCTGGAATCCAAAGTAGACAAGCAAAAGGCTGGAAGAACACAGCAAGCCAGGCAGCATCAGGAGGTGGAGAAGTCAACATCTCGAGTATTGCTTGCTTGTCCCTCATGGCAGGTCGACATCATTTTCCATTAGGGAACTCTGCAGCCTTCTGGATTCAATTTCGAGATGAACAATTTTAGGGCTTGTCTCATGTCCTTACTCCAACCCCAGCACACCAGTCCCTATCACCACATGGGCTACTACTACACACCTGAAGAAGGGCTCATGTCCGAAACGTCGATTCTCCTGCTCCTTGGATGCTGCCTGACCTGCTGCGCTTTTCCAGCAACACATTTTAAGCTGTGATCTCCAGCATCTGCAGTCCTCACTTTCTCCTACCACTACACACCACCCATTAGCAGCCATTCAATCACCGAGATTATCCCTATCTTTGTCCAACTGCTCTCTCTGGGCTCTATCTCCACCTCTTGTTTAAAGTGCACACCACACCCCACCCTCCACATAAAAAAAACATTATTTTTCTGAGCTACCATCAGTTCTGAGGAAGGGTCACCGGACCCGAAACGTTAACCCTGATTTCTCTCCACACATGCTGAGATTTTTCAGCAATCCTTGTTTGTGTCATCCAGCCCTGGGTCAGGGGAACAGCAGCGTGGGAGAGGCGGGGCTACTGTTTGGGGGCGGGGCTCGTGTGGGGGCGGGGCTCGTGTGGGGATGGTGAAGGTGCGCGCCGGGTGTAGGGGTGGGGCTAATATAGAGGGCGAGGCTTGTGAAAGGGGGGGGGCGGGCTGACGTGAGAGTGGGCGTGGCTAGTGTTGGGTGCAGGTGGGGCGGGGTTACGCAGCGGGACGTCCACGTGATGGGTCGGGACGGTGGAAAGCGAAGCTGGACGGAGTGGGATGGGTACATGAAGGAAGCGGGGTCACAGTGGATTGGCCGGACACGTAAATGGGCGGGGCTATCTAGGTGTGTAGTCATCACGTCGTGAGGGGGTGGGGTTATTAAAAGGGCGAGGTCGCGTGTGTTGTGTCGTCATTGATTGGGCGGGGCCTACATTGGGAGGCGGGGCTATGAACCTGGGGAAGGGCCCTGGCGGACAACATCTCGCTTGTTTAAATTAAAATTATCGAAGAGCCAAAATAATTTTAGATTGACCCATGAGAAATATGTCAGAATTTACTTTAATCCTGCTTCACTTGAGAAAATTCGGTTTTATTTCTGGAACGGCGGGTGAGGGGTGAGAGGTGAAAGGTGACGGTGGGGGGCGGGGCTTCCTGTGTAATGGCGGCAGGTTGACGGGAAGCTGCTGACCGTGTGAGAGAGCTGCGTACCGCGCCGGTGAGTGATCAGCTGCCTGTCGCCGACACGGAGGTTCGGTAACACGCGCTCGGCTGAATAGTCGCGGCACCGGAAGAGAAGGCTGCGCGTTTGAGGCGCGCCGCCACTCCCGGTTTGGCACCGGGTTGGACAGCTGGGTGGCGGAAGGACCCCGGGCTGGTGTGCCGTCCCCGCGGTGACCAGCAGAGGGCAGCCCCCGTGGGCGAGCAATGTCCACAAGGACCCCCCCCAACCTACACAGTATAAATATCAGTGAACTCTGTACAATGTATACAACAGGATTTATATCTGCTGGGAGTGATGAAGACAGCGTACAGAGAGAGAACTTTGCTCAGTCTAACTCCATGCTGTACTTGTCCTGGGATCATAGAATCCCCACAATGTGGAAACAAGGCCATTCGGCCCAACAAGTTCATACCGACCCTCCAAAGACTAACCCATTACCCGGCCCTATAACTCTCTACATTTACCCCTGACTTAACCTACACATTCCTGAACACTAAGGGGCATTTCACCAAACCTGCACATCTTTGGATGTTTAGACAAGGCTGGAGGAGGCAGTAAGTTTAATAGAGTAGAGGGAGCTTTACTTTGTATGTAACTGACATTAATGTAAGGTTATTCACTTTGTTAGAAAGACAATTGAAATGTTATTTAATAAATCAGGAGTTTTTATTTCGGGGTGAAACGGTGGCTTTGTGCTGTCTCACAGCACCAGGGATCCAGGTTCAGTTCCACCCTTGGGTGACTGTCTGTGTGAGGTTTATACATTCTCCCTGTGTCTGTGTGAGGTTTATACATTCTCCCTGTGTCTGTGTGGATTTCCACTGGGTGCTCTGGTTTCCTCCAACAGTCCAAGTTAGGTGGATTCACCTTGCTAAATTGCCCATACTGTTGAGGGTTGTGTAGGTTAGGCACGTTAGATAGTGATGGTTCTGGGTAGGATACTGTTTGGAGGGTTGGTGTGGACTTATAGTCATAGAGATGTACAACATAGAAACAGACCCTTCGGTCCAACCTGTCCATACTGACCAGATATCCCAACCCAATCTAGTCCCACCTGCCAGCACCCAGTCCATATCCCAGCCTCCACCACATCCTCTGGCAACTCATTCCATACACATACCACCCTCTGCATGAAAACTTGCCCCTTAAGTCTCTTTTATATCTTTCCCCTCTCACCTTAAACCTATGCCCTCTAGTTCTGGACTCCCTGACCCCAGGGAAAAGACTTTGTCTATTTACCCTATCCATGCCCCTCATAATTCTGTAAACCTCGACAAGGTCACCCCTCAGCCTCCGACGTTCCAGGGAAAACAGCCCCAGCCTGTTCAGCCTCTCCCTGTAGCTCTGATCCTCCAACCCTGGCAACACCTTTGTAAATCTTTTCTGAACCCTTTCAAGTTTCACAACATCTTTCCGTTAGGAAGGAGACCAGAATCGCACGCAATATTCCAATAGTGACCTAACCAGTGTCCTGTACAGCCGCAACATGACCTCCCAACTCCTGTACTCAGTACTCTGACCAATTAAGGAGAGCATATCAAAAGCCTTTACTATTTGATCTACCTGCAACTCCACTTTCAGGGAGCTATGAACCTGCACTCCAATGTCTCTTTGTTCAGCAACACTCCCTAGGACCTTACCGTTAAGTGTATAAGTCCTGCTAAGATTTGCTTTCCCAAAATGCAGCACCTTGCATTGGGCTAAATGGCCTGTTTCCACACTGGGTTTTCTATTAAATAAAACTCATGTGGCACAATGGCTCAGTGGTTAGCACTGGTGCCTCATCCACCAGTGGCCCGGATTTGATTCCTGCCTCAGGTGACTGTCCATGTGGAGTTTGCACGTTCTTCCAGTGTCTGCATGGGTTTCCTCCGGGTGCTCCGGTTTCCTCCCATGGTCCAAAGTAGTGTGGGTCAAGAGAATTGGCCATGCTAAATTGCTCATAGTGTTAGGTACCTGAAGAAGGGCTAATGCCCGAAACGTCGATTCTCCTGTTCCTTGGATGCTGCTGACCTGCTGCGCTTTTCCAGCAACACATTTTCAGCTCTGATCTCCAGCATCTGCAGTCCTCACTTTCTCCTCATAGTGTTAGGTACGTTAGTCAGGGGTAAATATGGGTTGGGAAATGGATTTGCGTGGGTTCGGAGGGGTCGGTGTGGACTTGGTGGGCCGAAGGGCCTGTTTCCATACTGATAGGAATATAATCTAAAAACTGGTAAATGATGATCAATTGATTTCATTGAAGGAGAAAGGTGGAGAATTAACATGCAAGTAGAGCAAGCATTTGGGCAGGGAAACAATATGATTTTTTAAATGCAATGACAATTGGAATACAAGAAATTTGGAGGCTGAGGGGTGATCTTCTAGATGTTTATAAAATCATGAAGGTCATGGGTAGCGTATATAGCCAAGATTATTTTCCCCAGGGTAGGAAGTCCAAAACAGAGGGCATAGGTTTAAGCTGAGAAGGGAAACATTTCAAAAGGGCAACTCTTTCAAGCTGAGGATGGTGTCTGGATGGAATGAGTTGCCAGAGGACGTGGTGAAGGCAGGTACAATAACAATATTTAAAATACATCTGGATGGGTAAATGAATAGGAAGGGTTTAGAGGGATATGGGCCAAATGTTGGCAAATGGGACTAGATTAATTTAGAATATCTGGTCGGCATTGTCGAGTTGGATTGAAGGGTTTCTTTACATGCTAGGCAGCTCTATGACTCTATAAGTAACACTGTCTTGCTGCAATTGTGTGGACCTTTGGTGAGATTGTTCCTGGAGTAATGTACACAGTTTTGTCTCTGTACCTGAGAGAGAATATGTTTACCTGATGCAAACAAGGTTCACTTGATTTCCTCCTGGGAAAAGGGAATTATTCTACACACACACATTTGGTAGAATGGGCCCACAAGGAGTTTAGAAGAAATCAAGCTGAAACATGAGATTCTGGTTGTATTTGACTTTGTGGATGTTCAGAAGCAGATACGTCTGGCTGGGGAAATCTAAAACATGGCACAATCTCAGGATAATTGGCTGACCATTTGGGACTGAGATGAGGAGAAATATCTTCTCTTGTAGGATTGTGAAGCTTTGGAATTTCTAATCTTCCCAGCCTCTGTTTGAAACTGAGCCAAACATATCCTTGCCATCCAATTTGATCGACCTATTTCTAAGATGCTCCTTACACCCCTCCATCTTTACAACAATGTTTTGGTCTACTGTCCTACCTGACATCTCCTATGGTAGCTGTCAAACTGTTTGTTTGATTAATTCTCCTGGAAAGCACTTTGAGAATGTTTCTCTATATTCAGGATACTATATCTCCACAAGTTGTTCTTGTTTCCTATTATTACACCCCCACCCTTCATTTACTCAACATTAATTTGCTTTTCCTCCCAGTAGAATTACTGAGCTTGTCATGGCTGCTGTGGGTTTTAAACGAGAAGGTCCACAGTTTATCAGCGAGTTAGCAGTGCGAGGAAACGCTGCCATCCTGGACTATTGCCGCACATCTGTGTCTGCACTGTCGGGTGCCACTGCTGGGATCCTGGGGCTGACAGCACTGACAGGTTTCATCTTCTACTTTGTTGCCTCTTTCCTCCTCTCCGTGCTGCTCATTGTAAAAGCTGGACGTCGCTGGAGCAAGTATTTCAAGTCTCGCCGCCCTCTCTTCACTGGAGGCCTTGTCGGTGGCCTCTTCACCTACATCCTGTTCTGGACCTTCCTGTACGGCATGGTGCACGTTTACTGAAACAGGAAATTGCCTCCTGCTCCCATCAGACAATTGGAGCAGTGCAAACACTTCCACCCTCACCTCCATCCACTTGTTGAATCTTACAAATTAAACCTGTCATCATCATAAACTGCACAGATTCTGTTCCCAGGTCTGAGGTCAGATTGTGCTTTAGGTTCTGTTGTCTTTTTAAGTTTTGTGTGATTGGGTTGATCACTGAGGCTGTGGGAATGTTTCAGTCCCCCGTTCCAAATGCAGTAAAGCAGCTGAAGAGTTTGTCAGCCAGGATGTTCCTCGTAACCTTTTAATGGGTCAGTGAGGGGAGTTGTGGAACTGGTTAGTTCTTGTTGATGGATACTCCTGGGCAGAGGCCACAGATTTTAAATTCTTCTACCATATTGTGAAGAGTATTTGTTGAAAAGGGGGAGAGGATTTTCCCTGGAATTCCAACCTCCCCCTTCATTACCTGCCTCGACTTAACTACTTAGCATGTGTTGTGACAGAGAGCCACCCCCAGCCCGCCCCCCCCCTCACTTCCCTAACTGCATGCAGTGAGTAATCCCCTTGATCATTGGCACTGACCTTCCCTCCCCTGTGGAGGCTCCACTGACGGGATCAGGAGCTTTTTGATCATTGCCTCTTGCATCATGCCCCAACATCTGGCTCCAGCCTCCTGTACTCTGTGACAGGACAGTCCGTATTCACCTGGCATGCAGTGCCGCCTTCACTGTATTGTTTATTTGTTAGCAGGCCATCCTCCCTCACTCCCTCGATGCTGGGCCATGGAATTCTCAGGAGATATTCTTGACAGAAGGTGAAGGAGTCCCACAGGGATGGCTTTTTGTGCAGAGAACGGATTGGTTGGAGCATGACTGCCAAAGTCTTTGAGGCTTGGCAGTTTCTATATCATTACCAAGTTTATTCTATGGTTCACATCTCTATTTGGGGAAAATGGAAGACTGGGAAGCTGCTGAAGTATCTTTGAGTGCAGACAGGTTTAAAATGAGATCCTGGAACACAGCAGGGAAAGCTGGAATCAGTTTCACTGTGACATAGGCTGTAACAAGTTCAAAATCTGAGAATCAGGGATTTACAATTAAACAATTTTGTCACTACTGATGGTAATTGATATGTTTTTAACAAGAGACATTTGCCCATTTTTGTGGGAACCAGTGAATGTTTCATAAAAGTAGCAAATAACCTTGTCTTAATTCATGTTTCCAGGCTGCCTGCCTGTATTTTACAACAATAAACTCAACCTGGCTGTTCACATGTCAGTTCTGTCTGAGTTCATAGTTAAGGCTTGTTTGAGCTCAGTGAAAATTGGGGAGGGGGGGGAGGGGTGGTGTTATATTGTTGAGATGTTCTCAGTGCAGCAATCTTTAAAATAAGGTGTGCTGAAAAATGAACAAGAGTGGCTCAGTGGTTAGCACTGCTGCCACCCAGCACCAGAGACCCGGGTTAGATTCCTGCCTCGAGCAACCATGTGTAGAGTTTGTACATTCTCCACGTGTCTGTGTGAAGTTCCTCTGAGTACTCCAGTTTCCTCCCACAATCCAAAGATGTGCAGGTTAGGTGAATTGGCTATGCTAAATTGTCCATAGCGTTCAGGAATGTGTAGTTTAGATGCATTTGTCTGGGGAAATATGGAGTAATAGGGTAGGGGAATGGGGCTGTGTGGGTTACTCTTCAGAGGGTCGGTGTGGACCTGTTGGTGCAAAGGGTCTGTTTCCACACTCTGGGGATTCTGTGAATGTTCCTCAGTGAAGTACCTATCTGCAGACTTCAATGATTATTCAGAGGAAAGTATTTGTGACAGCAGCCGCATGCTCCTATTATAGACACTGCCATTGAAAACATGATGATGCAACTTGGAGACAGATGTTCAACTGCCCTGTTTATTTCAGACAGAAACAGCCATGTGTACTCACCAGTTTGCACCTCCCAGCCTTGATCTCTTGCTTGATGTAAGTTTTTAGGGTCATGAGAAGCAATGCCTGCAATTTGTCTTGGTCACAGGATCAAAAGCATCTCGGGATGAAGTGGGAGAAGGTGCCTGACTGGATTGCTCTATGAAGAGATGGTATGGACTCAATGGCGTCCTGTGCTGTAAGGAACTGCAGAGCTCGGAGCTCTTTGCCTTGTCATAGATCAGTATTGAAAGCCCCACTTTGTCCTTTCAGCTTGACAGTAACACCAAGATACTGTTGAGCACGGTAACCTGCCCTAGTTAAAACACTGCAGACACTTTTAAAAGCACTTTGAGGAAAGGCCACTTGACCTGAAATGTTAACTCTCATTTCTCTGAGCTTTTCCAGCACTTTCTATTGTTGTCTTGAAGTAGTTTGTTGGCCAAAAAGCGATGAGGTTGTCCTCTAACTGAATGAGGAACACGCACAATCAATTGTTACAAAACAACTTTATTCCTAGCCTTTTGCATTTTTACGTTCATGAACTTGTTACAGTGGAACTTGTGACCCAGAGCAGCACCTGCTTAAAAAACAATCAATAATTCTTTTTTTTAAAAAAGCAATGCATTGATTATAACAACAATGTGAGGATTCCACTGGCCCATCCTGAGTACATGGCTCGTGCAACTGTGCTCAGAGCTGAAACCTTAACAAAAAAAAAACTGGGGGTGGTACTGACCATGTGAGTTTGTACTTTAGGGTGTGGGTATGGTTAGGGAACTAAACACTTCCCCGAAAGCACCACAATGGTGACCTTAAGTTAAAAGGTGGGATGGGAGAATGGGGTATTGTGTACAGCCCCACAAACCCTCCTCCAATAGCCACTCCCCTGCAAACTTGGGCAAAGAAAACTGTAAAGAGGCAAGTGAAGCAAATTTCCCATAACCACGAAACATCACCAAAAGAAAGCTGCCTCCCAGTACCAAAGAAGCTCAATTCTCCCTGCAAATTTCCCACAAAATCCTTCAAGGGTTAAATGATAAAACATTGAATTAGCAGAAACTGATTCTGTAGTTTTTCTCAAAACAAAACAATCCTTATAGTGAGGATGTTATGTGGAGCTCAGTTCATTCCCTCTCAGAACTGGAGTGGGAATTTGAAGGGGCTGTGCTCCAGGTAACATCACAAGGCTCCCAGCCTATGTCCCTAGTAATAGGGAAGACTGTCCATAAACAGGGACAGATACAAACTTGAATCACCCAGTGATCAAGCACCAACCCAAATCAGGTACTAGCCCATAAACTGGATCCAATGAAGATAGAGACCAGTCAATTGTGTTAACTGATTCATTGCTCCCTGGGCTACTGTTGGACAGTTCATAGTCATTTGGCTAAAGTTTCCAGAACTTTCATTTTTGGTAAAGTGAAAAGGAAAATAATTTGCTCAATTTTTAAAATATCACGATTACAGCTGAAAGACAAAGAAAACAGTAAATTACAAATTTTACAGTTACTACAAAACAGTGCAGCTTTTTAGTGTGAATATTAATTACATCACAGTTTATTAAAAGCTTTTAATAACTTTTTTTTACACAATTTTACAGCAGCTGAAAGTGCCCAGGGTTATATTTGAGTCTGGTGGAGAGGAGCAAGTGGCTGTGTAATGCCCAGCACTATATTCCTCTTGAAGCCCACCGTGTTGTCTCTAAGGAGGCAAAGAGTGAGAGAATTGATCCATCTATCTCTGGCATCACTTGCGTTTCCCAAACAGCGACTTCTTGCCTGAGGCTTTATCGCCAGAGATTAGCTTTGACCCAATCAGCAGACGCGCCTTCTCATCCTTCTCCTGTTGCTGGATATTACTATCTGCTTTAAGCTCCGTGCTCCTTCCCCTTGCCTCCAATCCTGAGGTTGGTTTCAAACGGAGTTTCTCCTTTATTACCTGTGAAAGGTAGAGTAGCATAAAGAGGAGAGAAAACTTGGTGTTTCTATAACAGTTTTTATTCAAGACCAATAAACTCTCCGTTTTAAACTCCTACACTACATAGATAGGTACAGAGAATTGTTAATTATTTGAGGCACACAACCTGGCTGCTCACCCTGAATGAGTTGTGATGGCGTAACAAAAGCAAAATACTGCAGATGTTTGAAATCTGCAATAAAGACAGTGAATGCTGGGAATACTCAGCAGTTCTGGCTGTATCTGTTGAAGAAAGTGTCAAGATTCTGGTTTAAATAGGACTTCTCTTCAGAACGATGCCAACATTTATTCTTTTGTGATTTTATCCTCCTGATCCCAGTTCACTTCATGCCATCATTCCTTTTTCCCTCAATTGTTTATCAACCTTCCTTCTTATAGGTATCTATATTATTTGCCTCAATTGTTCCCTGTGGGTCTGGGTAGGATGCTGTTTGGAGGGTTGGTGTGGACTCGATGGGCCAAATGGCCTGTTTCCATACTGTAGGAAATCTTAGCTCTGGAGGTAATTTAGAATGAGGTTTAATTGCTCCGGTAAAGTACCAAGACTGAGCTGGTTAGCACAGTTGGCTAGACGGCTGGTTTGCAATGCATGATTATGCCAACTGTGTGGGTTCAATTCCTGCTTTGCCTGACCTTGCCTGTGGTTTGGTGACCCTCAGGTTCAACTTTGAGCAGTCACCTCTCTCTAATGAGAGAGCAGCTCCATGGTCCTCTGGGACAATGGCAACTATTAATACAGAATATTGATGTAAGATGCAACTAGACAAGTTCAAGAGGGACGACAGGTCACAATTAACTTAATGGCAGGACTGGGTTAGACAGAGAATATAATCAGGAGCAGCCCCTTGAGCCTGCTCTGCTAATTGATACCGCAGACACCAGGAGGTTGCTCTTCCAGAGAATGTGGCCTTGCTGGAACAGGCTGGGGGGCAAGTGCAGAAAAAGCCACTCTCTGAATCCCTTTAAGTCGGAACTGACCGAAATTAAAACAATTTTGTACAAAAGGTGGGAACGCTGCAGTGTAAATCAGAGATCTGGGCTAGTTTCAGTTGCTGCAAGCAGACATTTTACCTTCACTGTCCTCATCTCCAAGGAGATTACAAGGTCGGTCTCAGTCATGCTGTATAAGATCTCCCAGCTGTTACGCACAGACTAGATGAACCAAAGGGACTTAAACCTATTCCTCATTGTCACAAACTCAGTGCGAACTCAATACTGAATGCAGTCGACATCAGTATAGCTCACACAAGAGCAGCAGGGTGCAGGATCACTGGGATGAGAGCTCATTGTGAGTTGATCTGCCTATTCTGACAGTGTCTCGTGGACAAGTAAACATGAGGGAGACTGAATAAAACCAGACTTACTATTCAGTGACTTTCCATGACAATGGAATATGGTTGAAGTGGCTAATAGAGAAATGTCTCAGAATAAGAATAGGGCTTCAGGGTTGGATGAATATTTTTTCTCAGCTGAATTCTTTGAACGGGAAAGACACAACCCAGCAGAGACATGGGAAACCGAGGAAGACAAACCTGAGCAAGCAGAGCCTTACGGCTGTCCCTCTTGACAGCCATAGCGAAGTCCAGCCACGTCCATGTGTTGTTGTGGTATTCCAGGCAGGGCAGGACCAGGTTGAAATCCTTCCAATCCTCAATATTCTTCTCACCCTGAAACAGACAAAGTCAGGACCTTTCCACCATCACATCTGAAGGCCATGTAGTGGCAGAATAACAGAGAGGACACTAGCGCTGGGTATTTAAGGTACTTTGTTCCCATCAACCATTTCCAGGCCAGGTTTAGTAGAGGGTTAGATACACAGTACAGCTCCCTTTACACTGTCCCCACTAAACACACCCAGGACAGTAACAGCATAGGATAGATATAGATTAAAGCTCAAATCTTTTAAACTCAAAGTAAATGGAAAGGTACGTTCCATTGAGACTTTTAATCTGAAAGTAAAACTCTTTTTTGTTCTCTTAATCTGAAAGTAAATAGTCCTCTACACTGTCCCTGTCAAACACTCTTAGGACAGGTAAAGCGTGGGTCAGATACAGAGTAAAGTCCTCTCTTCTCTTTAAAATCTTCCTCAACACTGGAAAAAGTGAGGATTGCAGATGTTGGAAGTCAGAGTAGAATGTCACATTCCTGATGAAGAGCTTATGCTCGAAACACTGACTCTCCTGCTTCTTGGATGCTGCCTGGCCAGCTGTGCTTTTCCGGCACCACACTCTTCCTCACACTTGTCCCTATCAAACACTCCCAGGACAGGGACACCACAGGGTTAGATACAGAGTAAAGCTTTCTCTACTGTTTTAAATTAGAAGAAAATGGCAAGCGAAGTTCCCTTTGCTCTTTTAATCTGAAAGTAAACTGAAAATAAAGCTCTCACTACTCTTAAAATGAAAGTAGAAGCTCCTCTACACTGTCCCTCATCACACACTCCCAGGACAGGGACAGCATGGGGTGAGATACAGAGTAAAGCTGCCTCTACACTGTCCCCATCAAATCCTCTGGACAGGGACAGCACAGAACGAACATCTCTCTACTCTTTTAAACTGAAAGTGAACCTCCCGCTATTTTAAACAAAGTAAAACCTTATTCTTCTGAACTGAAATTAAAGTTTCCTCAACATTGTCCCCATCAAATACTCTTAGGTCAGGTACAACGTGGGCTGAGACAGAGCAAAACGTTGAAACAGAAAGCAAATGTTCCTCAACACTGTCCACTTCAAACACCCCAGGGCAGGTACAGCGTGGAGTTCAATACGCATGCACTTATTGACAGTTGTCTTACCTTGTAGCTGACACAGAGAGGGACCTGTGGAATCTTAACGTAAATGAAGGAATTATTCATTGCGGCTCTCTCCTTCATCTTATCAATGTCGTCCACTGGATGCTGTGGGGTAGAAACGAGTAAACTCATACTGTGTCTGATCATAAAATCCGGTTCTTGATTATACTTGGAGGCTAAATTAATGAAGGTTCCTATTACAGATCATTATGTAGTGATTGGCTCCCTCTCGAGCCAAGACTAATAGTGGACCCTGACACAATGCCCTTCAATGTGGAATACCCAGATGTGTGAGAGGAGAGTGCAAATATCTTCAAGTCCACACCGCCAGATTCACACAAGCCATTTTTGGGTGTAAAACTGAGAATTTTCAAAGAATCAGAGGTGATCTCATTATAACATTCAGGATGCTTAAGGGGCTTGACAGGGTTAATGCTGAGAAAATGTCACCCCTTATGGGAGAGTCTAGGACCAGAGGGTATAGTCTCAGAATAAAGGGGCTCCAATTTCTGACTGAGATGAGGAGGATTTTTTTCTGTCAGAGGGTTGAGCGTCTTTGGAACTCCCTGCCACAGAGCGCTGTGGGGGCAGAGTCTGTGTGGATATTTAAGGCCGAGAGAGACAGAGAGATTCATGATCAGTCGGGGAAACAAGGGTTCCAGCGAAAATTCAGGCAAGTGGCTGTGAGGAATGTCGGATCATCCATGGTCCTGTTGAATGGAAGAGCAAGCTCGAGAGGCTGAACGGCCTCCTCCTGTTCCTGTTTCTTATGGTCCTTTAGATGCAGTAAACCCAGCGATGGTGGTAATTCTGACAGGAGTTGGGAATGTTGACGCTCAGCCCCATTTCCTTCAGTTGCAGTCACAGTGTTGGAGGTATGGGATCAAAGGAGGGACTTCCCTCAGCCGAAACCATCTATCAGCAACATGGATCAGGGAGATGGCTGACTGGGAAAATCCAGGAATCAGGAATATCATTCCAGGATGCCTCACAGGAGCAATTATTAAGTAAAGTTTGAAGTTGAGCCATATATTAGCCATATTAGGTCATGACCAAAAGCTTGGAGAGAGAAGTAAAGGAGGGTTAACTTAGTAACCCCAGAGCTTGGTGCCCAGATAATAAAAAGAGTTAAAGAATGTATTAAATCAAAGGAAGTGGATTAAAAGAATGTCAGAAAACGTGGTAAGCCCAAGAATTGGGGGCAACTCAGAAAACAGCAAAGGAGTACCAAGAATCTGACAGTGGAGACTGTTGAGGGAACGAAGGCAGGAGGAGACCATGGTGATTGTTAAAGAAACTGAGACAAAGACGATCATTCTGATTAGTGACTCACCTCTGGAAGCTTCCTGAAAGATCTCCTCACTCCAGAAGCCCTGTTTAAACCAGCAGAGACTCCTTTCCCAGTTGCCAGGGTAACAGGTTCCTCAGACACCATCAGCTGGCGAGATTTCACATTAACTGTGATCCCTGCTCAGAAAATGAGAGTGTTTATTGAAACACACAACCCCCACAACCTGAACACCAAGCAAACACCCACACTAAAACTCCTACCCCTGACTAAATACTGCCCCGATAGGATCACCGACTCTGCCTGACCTTACCACCCTCAGCATCCCATCGCACCATACAAGCGACATTCTGCATTTCCTCTGGGCCCCTACCTGTTGTCACCAGTTTGGATTTATCTTCTTCATCAGCTCCTGTTTCATCCTCTTCAACATTTCGCCCAGGAAAGAAAAAACCCATCATCCTCCTGAAGAACTGGTACGTTAGCTGAATGGTGAGTGGGACTACATTCACCTGTAACAGGGAGTCAAAGATTTCCATCAGTGCAGCCACGACTCCCCAACACCGTGTCTCCTTGATCCTCCGTCCTCCCAAACCCACCCCAACAGCAGACTGCTCCCCACAACTGCACCCCAACACCCAAATGTTGCCCAAATTCTCCCTGATCCCTGACTGTCCCCCCTGCCCCCGCACCTGATTGCCCCACCCCCTCTGAACAGCCAGCCCTCTGGCACCCTCACTGAGATTCCCCTTGTTCAGTATCCCTCCCACAAATGTTTCCGACCCACTGTCCAGACTGACTTTAACACACATTCTCCCACCTTTGCCACTGTCAGGTGTTGAGTGAAAAGTACAGAACATTACCAACACTTCAGGAAGTTAAAAGTTGAATGGTGAAGATGAGCAAAGGGATCATATGGCAAGGACATCATTAAAAATAACATCATTGGTTCGTAAAACTATTTAAAAACCTAACAAAGCATCACAGAACCTTAGTGCGGAAGTAGGCCATTCGGCCCATCGAATCCATACCAATCCTCAGATAGCCTACCCTACCCTACCTTACCCCGACCCTGCATTTTCCATGGCCAATCCATGCAAACCTGCACATCTTTGGACTGTGGGAGGAAACTGGAGCACCCGGAGGAAACCCACGCAGACACGGGAAGAATGTGCAAACTCCACATAGTCACCTGAGACTGGAATCGAACCCAGGTCCCTGGTGCTGAGAGGCAGCAGTGCTAACCACTGAGCTACCATGCTGCCTGCTGTGATTTAATTATAAAAGATACAAAATTGCAAAGACAAAAGTATTGCTAAACGTGTAGTGCAGCTAGGCAGATCATACTTGGATAACTACATAGTTTAAGTTCCTTTATTAAAGAAAGGCTATGAAAATGCTGGAGAAGAATTTTGTCAGAGCAACAAGATTACAGCTACCTGCAGGGGAAGATTAATTGGGTTAAGGGTTTTGTTCTGTTTAAAGAATGTGGTCTAATTAAGGATTTTAAAATCAGACCAGAAGACAATGATTCAATCCACTTGGGGAAGAATGGAAAACCAGGCCCATAAATACAAGGACGTTATTAAACACTAAAATAATGGAATAAGGAGAACTTTCTGTGTTTGGAAATTGGTGAGAATATGGTAGCCCTTGGCATGGAATGTGATTGAAACAAAGTTTCATCAGGAAGGTGGTCAAATAAATGAGAGAAAAGGCAATAAAAAGGTTAGTGAAAGACTGTGATGAAGGAGATGAAAGAGGAGGAGGTAAGTGTGGACTGTGAACACTAGCACAGAGTGCTTGGGCCGAATGGCCTGTTTATGCTCGAAATCCAATGCAGTTCTCTCCTCAGTGTGTAAAATGGAGGCACAGTGAGCAGTGTCCCTGTCTCTGGGGCAGAAACTCTGGGTTCACTCTTGCATTTAATGACCAAGGAAGGCGTGTTTAAAACATGACCAAAGTGTTTACAGAATCACGATTGTTACACTGGTTCCCTCAGCAGCCTGGTTATCAATTTGTCAATCGTTAGAACAAATGCCAGTGACAGGCAATAAGAGCAGGAGATATTCCTGGTCAGCCACGTGAAGGAATCCATCACTAACCACAGCTCCAGGTTACAATCTGTGTGTAAAAGGCACAGCAACACAGACTTGGGGGTGGGGGGTGTTTCTGTGAGTTCAGTCAGTTGGACAACTGGTGTGCATCAGATTGGGGCCAACAGCACAGGGTTCAATTCCCATTCAGGCCTGAGGATGGATTCAGGACCTGCCTCTTTGCCTGACCCGTGGTGGAGATGTCAGGTTGTGGGTTGGGGCTGCCTTTGTGCGGAGTGTTTCAGCAGTGTGTGAAAAGCCCTCATCACCCACTCTGTTACAATTTTACCCAGAATTTCAAAACTGTGGCTCTCCCCCTCAAACACAATGGGAAGAAATTCAGAGCTGCACTGGGAGACAGGGCACATACAGGGTGATGGGTCCATGGAATACAATGCAAGCAGGCAGGGATGTGCCTGAAGGTGAGAATCTGGCTGGAAGAGCTTCCAACAGTCCACAACAAACACTACAGCCAGGACACTGCTGGAGTCCAGAGGTGATGAAGCATAACATAAGGACTGAACTAATAGTCAAAAATCTCCACCTCCAGAATACTCTCTGCTCTTGCATTCCCAGTAAAGGCAAGAAATCATTCGGAAATATGACAAATCCCATCAGCCTATCCATCTGCATCAGGTTGCTGGATGTTAATTATATCTTAACACTCATCAAAATTCTGAACAGCTGACTTATCCCAGTCCAGCAATGCCCTAAATGTAAAATACTAATGTTTGTAATCAAATCTCTCCATGGGCTTAGTTCCTGTATCTCTATTAGCTCCTCCATAATCCTCTGTTAACTCTTGAGTTCTGGTCTTTTGAACACCCCCAATTTTAATAACTAAGGCAGTTACCTGGGCCCGTAAACCCAGAAATTCCCTCCCTGAACACCTACACCCCCCTTCTCCCCTTTTCGACTCTCCGTTAAGACTATTTTGGCCATTTGCCCTAATACCTTCTTGGACACAGTGGAGGGCGGGCTGTACTGATTATGATGGCTCAGTGTGTATGGTGCAGAGTGCACTGGGCTAGCATGTGACCCCAGTGACTAGCTAACACATTACCTCAAAGTGTTCTTTCACAGAGATGCCGCCGACCGGAGGCCGCACCTTACTGAAGATTCGGAGGGCAAGCTGTCGAGCTGACTGCGGGGGGCTCTGTGGACGCAGCACCACCTGGATGAAACCCAAAGATTCAACTTGAGAAAAAGGCAAAGTTTAGCAGTACATTCAGTCTCATCCTCAGTATCCTATCAAACAGATAAAGGGAGTTCAACCAACCCAAATGGCACAGAAAGACATGTTTTAATGTGTGTAATGTTGATGAACCATAAACCACAGGGACACACAGACACAGTCAGAAACACAGGATTGCTAGTTCGAGGATTAGGAATTGATGGATTCCCTGCCGCCCAAGCCCAGGATGACTGAAGCAATATCCCAGGTACCTCAGCACAGGGTTTTACTGGGCCTCCCTGTCTTGTGTTGTGTGGCTCAGTATTACAGAGGAGAGAACCATCCCCTCAGTCTCTTGGGGAACATGCAATCAAAGCCCCAATGGTCTTCACAATCATTTATGTATAAAGTGTAGAGTGACCTGCCTGAGGGCAGTTCCTTTGCTCACGCCCCCACACCCTCCAGGACTTGTACTTCCTCATTCAGTTGCTCAGAACCTCCATTTTCAATTTCAAATTGATTAAGATCATCATTCTCTTATTCCATCTCGAATCTTTAATCTTCCATCTGTCACCTTCCTCAGCAGGTTCTCATGCTTTAGATCATATGGCCAATCCAAACTTGCTTACCTTTTATTGATAATATCCATTAATAATCTTTCCTTTTCTAAAATACTTAAAAGAATGGACTGGGTAAATGCTGACTTATGTGGTACTAAAAATGTGGTACTAGAAAAGCACAGCCAGTCAGGCAGCTTCTGAGGAGCAGGAGAGACACTGTTTCGAACATAAGCTCTTCATCAGGAATGTGACATGATCTCCAGCATCTGCAGTCCTCACTTTCTCCTGGGTAAATGCAGGGTGAGGTGTTGGGGAGCCTAGAGTCAGGACATACGGTTTCAAAATAAGGGGGAAGCATTTAAGACTGAGATGAGCAGAAATGGTTTTACTCAGAGGGATGTGAATCTTGGAATTCTCTATCCCAGAGAGTAGTGGAGCTTATATTGCATCGAATTGCACTCCAGATCATAAAGGACACAAGTTCTGTTGCAAGAATCTATTGTATGATTCCTCACGATTTCACATTGACCTCAAGAAGAAGAGACTGTTTTTTGAACTGATTGCAGCTGAACATTGTGTCATTATGTTGCTGATGAAGAGGTGCTGTATTGCTACAGGCCGCTCTGCTTACCTTGTAGAGGGAATTTGGCAGCAGGTTGTTCATGGTGAAAGCCCCCAGTTCCAGCAGATGCTCAGCTGTGTCATCTGATTTATTCACCTGGAGAAAGAGGCACAAAGTCGATCTCTGGCTGATGGATCCTTACCAGACTGATCATCAGATGACTGGACTGTCCCCAGGGTAATCCAACTGACCCCCTAGGGTGATCCGACTGACCCCCAGGACTGACCTCTAGGGTGATCCGACTAACCCCCAGGGGGCGACCAGACTGACCCCGCAGGGCGATCCGACTGACCCCAGGACTGCCCCCTAGGGTGACCAGACTGACCCCCAGGACTGACCTCTAGGGTGATCAGACTGACCCCTAGGGTGATCAGACTGACCCCCTAGGGTGACCAGACTGACCCTCAGAAATCAGGCTGACCTTGGCAGACATACCATTCCCTCAGTAAGCAAGGTCAATGAGAGAGCTCACACTCTCCCTGCTGTGTGATAATGCTCCCTTCCCCATGGATAAATGATGTGGATAGACTGAGGAGGTGGGCTGCAACTATCCAAGAAGGGACTGATTAACATCTTGTCTGAAAGATTTCCCACGGTATTCCCACTGGATACCCCTCACAATCCCGGCTGGTCCTCATTACCTTGCTGTAGAGGAATCGCTGCAGTTCCAGCTCAGCGATACCCAGCTGCCCATCCTCCTCAGTCAGCCTCCAGCGTGCCTGGGCAAAGTAAATCTCAGTCCGCCGCACCACACTGACATCCTCCTGTTGCTTACGCAGCTCCAGTTTGTTAGCCCGCTGCAGCTGGAAGTCCTTAAAACACCTGAAAGGCACAGATTCCCAGGATCAGGCAGGACCGTGGGACAGGGACACAGGGGGCATAGCTTTAAATTAAGGGGGGGTAGATATAGGACTGATGTTAGGGGTAGGTTCTTCACTCAGCGAGTCGTAAGTTCATGGAATGCCCTGCCAGTAGCAGTGGTGGACTCTCCCTCTTTATGGGTATTTAAGCGGGCATTGGATAGGTATATGGAGGATCGTGGGTTAGTGTAGGTTAGGTGGGCTTGGATCGGCGCAACATCGAGGGCCGAAGGGCCTGTACTGCGCTGTATTCTTCTATGTTCTATTTCCAGGATCAGGCAGAACCTTGGGACAGGGGCACAGATTCCCAGGATCAGGCAGGACCGTGGGACTGGGGCACAGATTCCCAGGATCAGGCAGGACTGTGGGACAGGTACACAGATTCCCAGGATCAGGCAGGACCGTGGGACTGGGGCACAGATTCCCAGGATCAGGCAGGACCGTGGGACAGGAACACAGATTCCCAGGATCAGGCAGGACCGTGGAATAGGGACACAGATTCCTAGGATCAGGCAGGACCGTGGGACTGGGAAACAAATTCCCAGGATCAGGCAGGCGCATGGGATAGGGCACAGATTTCCAGAATCGGGCAGGACCGTGGGACTGGGGCACAGATTCCCAGGATCAGGCAGAACAGTGGGACAGGGACACAGATTTCCAGGATCAGACAGAAGCATGTGACAGGGACACAGATTTCCAGGATCCGACTGGAGTTTGAGACTGAGACAGGGTCACCAGACAGAGAGAGCACAGTAGCAAACAAGGCTCCAGTGGCTTGGTGTGAGGTGCAGAAGCCGGTAGAATTCGGTTAATGGGATCTTGCCATGTATAAATTGATCAGTGAAGCACATTTGTGCTTCCATCAGCAATGCTACTTTGAAAAGCACTTCAAATGTTTTGGAATTCCCTGAGGCAATTTAGAATTGTTTCAACATGGGCAAAGAAATTTATTCTTTTAATAGTGTAATGAGACCATCTTGATTTTGTCAATTTGAACGTTGTGACAGGCTCATACAATAAACACAGGAGACAGGGCTATGAATCAGCTCAATGCAGGGGACTGTGGCATGACCCACTGGCAAAGGGGAGATTGGTACAGGTTCAGTCTGGCTTTGACAGTACAGACTGGTACAGGTTCAGTCTGGCTTTGGGAGTACAGACTGGTACAGGTTCAGTCTGGTTTTGACAGTACAGACTGGTACAGGTTCAGTCTGGCTTTGACAGTACAGACTGGATGGGTCAAAGGCCTCTTCTTTACTGCATGATTCTATGATGTTGTCAATTAAAGCATTTAATTGAGTCAGGGAAATTATTTCCTCTGGTTTTAGAGGAAGGGAGGAGGATCTAAAACTAGGGGGGCAGGACTCTAAAATTCAAGTCAGCTGTTCAGGAGTGAGGTCAGGAAGCATGTATTCATTTGAAGTGAGGTGCCCATCCTCAACTCTCTTTCATCAGAAACACTGTTGAGACTGTAGGAGAGGGAATGAGACAATTGGAGCTCTGAAGGCCAACACTGACCGATACATTGTCAGTATAGCGGATTGGTGTAAGAGGGTCAGCAGAACAGGGCAGTGTAAAGGGATGAGTTAATGGGTTAGTGTAAATTGACTGCGTGATGTGTTACGTACATGCATGCACCAAGTTAAATTAGGCAATGAGAGAACTCTCAATACTTGCCTGATGAGGATGTTGAGCTCCTCACTCTTGGCCCCAAGATCTGCCTTCTCCTGATTCAGCCGCACCTGCAGATCGTGACTCTGTTTCAAAAGCGCAGTGCTCCTGATGTCATCCTGTAAGGACTAAAACAGAACAAATTATAGTCCTCATGGAATATAATGTCTCTTTACAGAGCTGAATAAAATAGTGAATTACAGCTTAGTAAGCTACACCAGGTCACAAGATCATAGATTTATCTCCCATTTCAGAGATTTGAGCACAAAATCCAGAATGATACCCAAAGCAGCATTGAGGGAGCGCCGCACTGTCGGAGGGTCAGTGCTGAGGGAGCGCCGCACTGTCGGAGGGTCAGTGCTGAGGGGGTGCCGCACTGTCGGAGGGTCAGTGCTGAGGGAGCGCCGCACTGTCGGAGGGTCAGTGCTGAGGGAGCGCCGCACTGTCGGAGGGTCAGTGCTGAGGGAGCGCCGCACTGTCGGAGGGTCAGTGCTGAGGGAGCGCCGCACTGTCGGAGGGTCAGTGCTGAGGGAGCGCCGCACTGTCGGAGGGTCAGTGCTGAGGGAGCGCCGCACTGTCGGAGGGTCAGTGCTGAGGGAGCGCCGCACTGTCGGAGGGTCAGTGCTGAGGGAGCGCCGCACTGTCGGAGGGTCAGTGCTGAGGGAGTGTCGCGGGAGCGCCGCACTGTCGGGGCGGTCGGTGCTGAGGGAGAGCCGCACTGTCGGGGCGGTCAGTGCTGAGGGAGAGCCGCACTGTCGGAGGGTCAGTGATGAGGGAGCGCCACACTGTCGGGGCAGTCAGTGCTGAGGGAGAGCCGCACTGTCGGAGGGTCAGTGCTGAGGGAGAGCCGCACTGTCGGAGGGTCAGTGCTGAGGGAGTGCCGCACTGTCGGAGGGTCAGTGCTGAGGGAGAGCCGCACTGTCGGAGGGTCAGTGCTGAGGGTCTGTTAAGATCCCATCTTTTTATTTACTTTATTCTTGATTGTGAAGTAAAATTAGAAAAGGCCTGTTCTAAGGACCTTGGAAGGATCGGCGGCACTGTTAAAAACAAGTTGCAGAAACTCATTGTGAGTTATGTTGACTTTGTTGCTTTCCAGCAGTCAGGTTGTCATTATGCTTTCAATTTTGGATGTTTTTATTGAATTTAAATTGGACCATCTGCTGCAGTATGTTACCTGCCTCCAGGTTCCAATACAATGATCTGGCTGTCTGGATTACATCTTCAGACATTAGGCCATCACCTTCCATCTTCAGACAGTGTATTTCACATCAGGAAGTGCCTTTAAGAAAAACTGGTTGCCTCCATTGGTTCATTAGCCCTTATTTTCTTGCTTTATGAATCCTCTCCACCCATCTCTCCTCCTTTAGAACACTCCCTAACGTTTACATCTTTGACCAAATGTTTGGTCATCCGAGGCAATCACAGAATGTCTCATCGCGTGGCACAGTGTTAAATTTCACCTGATAATGCCATGTAAAAGACCTTGTGGATTTTCACCGTGTCAAAGTTGCTGTAGACTTGGAGATGGTGAGTTGGAAATGGCACAGCTGTGTACTGCTGAAGACTACACTCGGCAAACAAACAGCTCGTTACCTTCATGATCAGGTAGATTTGCTTCTCAAGTTGACGTATCCGTGTCACATGCTCCCTCACTGCATCCTGAAGGTGCAATATGCTATTCCTCTGCTCCTCGGGATTGCTGGAGATTTCCAGCTGGAACCGGACTCGCTGTTTCCGCTCACTGTGCTCCTGAAAACCCAAAAAGGATATAACAAACCCGGTGATCACAGGGATATCTCTCCACCCACTTCACACACTAACTGTCGGTAAGTTACAGGGTCCCCCACACACTGACCCTCACTGGGGTACAGTCCCACACACACTGACCCTCACTGGGGTACAGTACCCCCCACACACACTGACCCTCACTGGGGTACAGTACCCCCCACACACACTGACCCTCACTGGGGTACAGTCACACTGATCCTCACTGGGGTACAGTCACACTGACCCTCACTGGGGTACAGTCCCCCCCACACACACTGACCCTCACTGGGGTACAGTACCCCCCACACACACTGACCCTCACTGGGGTACAGTCCCACGCACACACACTGACCCTCACTGGGGTACAGTCACACTGACCCTCACTGGGGTACAGTACCCCCCACACACACTGACCCTCACTGGGGTACAGTCCCCCCCACACACACTGACCCTCACTGGGGTACAGTCCCACGCACACTGACCCTCACTGGGGTACAGTCCCACACACACACTGACCCTCACTGGGGTACAGTCCCCCCCCACACACACTGACCCTCACTGGGGTACAGTCCCACGCACACACACTGACCCTCACTGGGGTACAGTCCCACGCACACTGACCCTCACTCAGGTACAGTCCCACACACACACTGACCCTCACTGAGGTAGTCCCACACACATACTGCCCCTCACTGGGGTACAGTCCCACAAACACACACTGACCCTCACTGGGGTTCAGTCCCACACACACACTGACCCTCACTGGGGTACAGTCCCACACACACTGAAAAGGGTGGCTTTTATATGGGGGATAGGGAGTAAGGAATAAACAATAGGTGGAGATAGAGAGATTTCACTTTAGGATCTATCTCCACTTACCATTTATTCCTTACCCCCAACCTTTTCCTCGCTTACATCAGTTCTAAAGAAAGGTCACTGGACCGGAAAGGTTAACTCACATTTCTCTCCACAGATGCTGTCAGACATGCTGAGCTTTTCCAGCAAATTCTGTTTTCTGTATCTGATTTACAGCATCCCTACTAATCAGCAGGAAATTGAGAAACAAATTTGGAAGGAGATCTCAGTTATCTCTAAGAATAATAGGTTGGTTATGGTAGGGGAATTTAACTTTCCAAACATCGACTGGGACTGCCATAGTGTTAAAGGTTTAGATGGAGAGGAATTTCTCAAGTGTGTACAAGACAATTTTCTGATTCAGTAAGTGGATGTACCTACTAGAGAAAGTGCAAAACTTGACCTACTGTTGGGAAATAAGGCAGGGCAGGTGACTGAGGTGTCAATGGGGGAGCACTTTGGGGCCCGCGACCATAATTTTATTAGATTTAAAATAGTGATGGAAAAGGATAGACCAGATCTAAAAGTTGAAGTTCTAAATTGGAGGAAAGCCAATTTTGACGGTATTAGGCAAGAACTTTCGAAAGCTGTTTGGAGGCAGATGTTTGCAGGTAAAGGGACGGCTGAAAATAACAAGAATCCAGAGAAAGTATATTCCTGGTAGGGTGAAAGGAAAGGCTGGTAGGTATAGGGAATGCTGGATGACTGAAGAAATTGAGGGTTTGGTTAAGAAAAAGAAAGAAGCATATGTCAGGTATAGACAGGATAGATCGAGTGAATCCTTAAGAGGGAAGTCAGGAGGGCAAAAATGGGTCAGGAGACAGCTTTGGCAAATAGGGTTAAGGAGAATCCAAAGGGTTTTTACAAATACATTAAGGACAAAAGGGTAGCTAGGGAGAGAATAGGGCCCCTCAAAGATCAGCAAGGCGGCCTTTGTGTGGGCCGCAGGAGATTGGGGAGATACTGAATGAGTATTTTGCATCAGTGTTTACTGTGGAAATGGACATGGGAGATGTAGAATGTAGGGAAATAGATGGTGACATCTTGCAAAATGTCCATATCACAGAGGTGGAAGTGCTTGAAACGCGTTAAGGTAGATAAATCCCCAGGACCTGATCAGGTGTACCCTTAAACTCTGTGGGAAGCTAGAGAAGTGATTGCTGGGCCTATTGCTGAGATATTTGTATCATCGATAGTCACAGGTGAGGTGCCGGAAGACTGGAGGTTGGCTAACGTGGTGCCACTGTTTAAGAAGGGTGGTAAGGACAAGCCAGGGAACTATAGCCCAGTGAGCCTGACCTCGGTGGTGGGCAAGTTGTTGGAGGGAATCCTGAGGGACAGGATGTACATGTATTTGGAAAGACAAGGACTGATTAGGGATAGTCAACATGGCTTTGTGCATGGGAAATCATGTCTCACAAACTTGATTGAGTTTTTTGAAGAAGTAACAAAGAGGATTGATGAGGGCAGAGTGTTAGACATGATCTATACGGACTTCAGTAAGACATTCGCCAAGGTTCCCCATGGGAGACTGATTAGCAAGGTTAGATCTCATGGAATACAGGGAGAACTAGCCATTTGGATACAGAACTGGCTCAAAGGTAGAAGACAGAGGGTGGTGGTGGAGGGTTGTTTTTCAGATTGGAGTCCTGTGACCAGTGGAGTGCCACAAGGACCGGTGCTGGGTCTATTACTTTTCATCATTTATATAAATGATTTGGATGTGAGATTAGAGATATAATTAGTAAGTTCGCAGATGACACCAACATTGGAGGTGAAGTGGACAGCGAAGAAGGTTACCTCAGATTACAACGGGATCTTGATCAGATGGGCCACTGGGCTGAGAAGTGACAGATGGAGTTTAATTTAAATAAATGCAAGGTGCTGCATTTTGGGAAAGCAAATCTTAGCAGGACTTATCCACTTAATGGTAAGGTCCTGGGGAGTGTTGCTGAACAAAGAGACCTTGGAGTGCAGGTTCATAGGTCCTTGGAAGTAGAGTCGCAGGTAGATAGGATAGTGAAGGCGGCGTTTGGTATGCTTTCCTTTATTGGTCAGGGTATTAACTACAGAAGTTGGGAAGTCATGTTGTGGCTATACAGGACATTGGTTAGGCCACTGTTGGAATATTGTGTACAATTCTGTTCTCCTTCCTATAGGAAAGATGTGATATTTGAAAGGGTTCAGAAAAGATTTACAAGGATGTTGCCAGGTTTGGAGGATCAGAGCTATTGGGAGAAGTTGAATAGGCTGGGCCTGTTTTCCCTGAAGCGTCCGAAACTAGAGGTTTATAAAATCATGAGAGGCATGGATAGGGTAAATAGACAAGATCTTTTCCTTGGGGTGGGGGAGTCCAGAACTAGAAGGTATAGGTTTAGGGTGAGAGGGGAAAAATATAAAAGAGACTTAAGGGGCAACCTTTTCATGCAGAGGGTGGTACGTGTACGGAATGAGCTGCCAGAGGAAGTGGCGGAGGCTGGTACAATTACATTTAAAAGGCATCTGGATGGGTATATGAATAGGAAGGGTTTGCAGGGATATGGGCCGGGTGCTGGCAGGTGGGACTAGATTGGGTTGGGATATCTGGTCGGCATGGACGGGTTGGACTGAAGGGTCTGTTTCCATGCTGTACATCTCTATGATTCTCCGACTTGCAGTTCTTTAAGTTTCTATGAATTCTGTAACATCTAACTTTACATTCACTTTCACAATTATTAGCCAACAGTGCTCTCTGGGACTTACACTGCACACTTGTGTGTCTTCCCAAACCTGACAGACACACCACATTTTATTCTGGGTACTCACACACACCCCAAGAGTTAAAATCATGAACAAACACACACACTACAGGAACAAACGAACAAACGAGCAAATGTGCGCACATGCATATACACACACACAAACGTACCCACACTCTCCAGGACAATGCTGGAGAGTAATCAATCTCTGCAGTCAGTGTCTCTCTCACACTCACACACACAGACACACACACGCACACACTCTCTCCCGGATGATCCTGGAGTGTGGTCAATCTCCGCAGTCATTGTACCTTCCGTTTTGGTTCAACGAGCAGCAGTAAATTGTTGACAATGTCTAAGATCATGGCGTACTGGACTGGATTGGTGGATATCTCAAGGTCATGATGGATCAGGGTGAAGGTGTCCACAGCACCTAAATTGCATTCAATATAAAAAGAGGCACACATAAAACAGTATCACATTGGAAGGACTGACTTTTTAAAAATTCAGTCAAGGGATGTAGATATTTCTGCGTCAGCAATAATTGTCGAAAGGGTGGTTAAGGGCAAACACACTGTGGGGGTCCGGGGTGATATATGGGCAAGATGGTACTTTTCCTTCCCTAAAGGAGATTACTGAACCTAAAGGAGATTTTACAACAACCAACATTTAACTCAAGATTTTTACTTAATTCAAATTCGACCATCTGCTGTGGTGGAATTCAACCCACATTCCCAGAACATTGGAGTGGAGTTCTGGATTACTGGCCCACTGTGCCACCCCTCCTGTGTCTCTGACTGAAGGTTCCTATTTGCAGAGCAGGAAGGGACAGTTCTATAAAGTGATCATGCATGCCCCACTCTCAAGTAGATCACCAGGAGACCCACTTTACAAACATCCAACTTTCAAACATTAATACTTATTAAGCCAATCCCATAATTTTAAAGATTCAACGTATGAACATTTCCTGTAAATACAAACGGCTACTTTATATTGTCCTGCACTGAGTTCCGATTGAGTACAAATCAACTGGGAATGGGCAGGAGAGAAATATTTTCTTTACTAATTCCTGAACTTGCCTCACACTGACCATGCTGTCTAGTCACAGTCCTCTGTCCAGCTTTATCAGCACTGTCCCACGCCTCCAACTCTCACACCCACCATTTTGCTTCTTCAGCAGATCCTCTTTCTGGTCCTCCTGAATTTCAGGTGGTTTGATCTGGGTTGCCAACTCCGGCTCTATATCGTGGCTGTAACTGACATAATACATTCGGCAACTGCAGCGAGAGATGATCCGCTGAACCTGCTGCGTCTGATGGCACTGGGCTGGCAGATTCCAGTCTGCACACAGGCAAGAGAAACATCATCAATCAGAGCATGCACTAACCATTCCCTCTGACATCTCATTCAGCATCTTCTCCACGGCTTTTAGTACCTGCCAGGGGAACGTAACTCAGTGTCAACACTCCCAGGACAGGGACAGCACGGGGCTTGATACAGAGTAAAGCTCTCCTCAAACCGTCCCCCATTAAACACTCCCAAGGACAGGGACAGCACGGGGTTAGATACCGTGAAGTTCTCTCCACTCTTTGAATCTGACCCTGCAATAGTGCAGCACTCCCTCAGCACTGACCCTCCGACAGTGCGGCACTCCCTCAGCACTGACCCTCCGACAGTGCGGCACACCCTCAGCACTGACCCTCCGACAGTGCGGCACTCCCTCAGCACTGACCCTCCGACAGTGCGGCACTCCCTCAGCACTGACCCTCCGACAGTGCGGCGCTCCCTCAGCACTGACCCTCCGACAGTGCGGCGCTCCCTCAGCACTGACCCTCCGACAGTGCGGCGCTCCCTCAGCACTGACCCTCCGACAGTGCGGCGCTCCCTCAGCACTGACCCTCCGACAGTGCGGCGCTCCCTCAGCACTGACCCTCCGACAGTGCGGCGCTCCCTCAGCACTGACCCTCCGACAGTGCGGTGCTCCCTCAGCACTGACCCTCCGACAGTGCGGTGCTCCCGCAGCGCTCACCGATGCACTCAGGGTCCTGCCTCTCTGGATTGGCTCCTCTTACCTGTGGTGGTGCTGACCATTCCCCCCACAGCCTGCCCACTCTCCATCAGCTCTGCCACCGAGTCTAGGTTCCGTGACCGATGTTCTTCGATGTTCTTGACCTGATGGGGCATAAGACGGTGTCAGAATCTGAACCACATTGAACACGTTCAGGGGTAATTAGGAATTGGCAGGAAGAATGAACTACTCCCATGATACCCATGTCCCAAGAATTAATTAAAGGAGAGCTGATTGACTGTCCCTTTGTCCCATGAGCATCCTGCCTGGGGTATGTTTTGTGATGCCTTTGTGATTCAGCTGCTGTTCAACATTCCCGGAGAGTATACAGGTTTGAACCTTCAGCACTCGGACAATGCACAACAAGAACTTACTTTTTAAATAGTAAGTTCCCAACGCACTCCATGTGAGTGTCATCAGATTAAACCTGACACCGAGTACATAATAAGATCTTAGAATGTGACCTGAAACTTGGTCAAAGAGATCGGCTTTTTTGGATCGTCTTACAGGAAGATATATATCTGTGGGAGTTTTGGAGCTTAGGTGAAGGTGAAGGACCAGTGCCCCTGTGCTTGGGAAAGGGGTAAGGAGCTAAAAAAGACTGATCCTGGAGACGTCTAACCTCACCATTCTTGCGTGCTTTCTTTGTTTTTTTCTTTCTTTTTACTCCTGCTGGTTTTCTTGTCTTTCACTCTTCTTTGGAGCTTTCTGCAGCGGGTTAGTCAGCGTGGCGGCTTGAGCAGGCTATGCACAGAATGGTAGCTCCTCCTGGTGGCCGGAGGCAGCAGCAGACCTCAGCAATTGGACATGGTGGCCACAGTGGACCCCTTATCAAGATGGCGGCGCCAGCACTGGTCTGGCAGTGGAGCCAGGGACTCCTGATTGCTCTAAGTCCGGAGCAGAGACTTCTGCTGTTGGCTAGGCGGTATGCCCGGAGCCAGGAACTCTTGGTCGCGGGATGAGTGCGAGTTCAGCGCAGAATCTGGCACTGGCAAGGTGGGCCCAGTGGCAAAGAGATGGCACCTAAAGAGCAGTGACTCCTATGTTGGTGGGTGTGGTGCAGGTGGTAGCGAGGCAGTGAAGGAGGGGTGGTGATGCAGGGGTCTTTGGTGAGCCAGCTCATGGCTCTCTTTCAATTATATCTTTCATCCTTTTTATTCTTAAGCTATTCAAAATGGCGCTGGACCATGGCAACTGTTGAAGCTTTTCGCTGTACTTTATTATTCATTGTACAATGCCACTGACAATAAATAATTCATTCATTCACCTCTAACCACAGCTGACACTCCTCCTTCTCTGCAGGGTTGGTCTCCATGGTGGCAAAGTACTGCATACCATCCAGCAAACATGTCCAGGTGGTCTTCTGCTTGAGGGTGTCACTGTACCAGGCAGGGTGGTGTAGGCACTGCAGCAGCTGAGCCTTGGTGGCACTGACAAAAACACAGCCCACTGTCTCCGCACCACGTAACATCACCTGGTGGCAGAGGCAGAGAGAGAGAGAGCGAGGAGTCAGAGGGCAGGCAGAGTGAGCGAGAGGAGTGAGCAAGACAGAGAGATGGGGGTTAAGGAGAGAGTTGGAGGAATGAAAGTAAGAGGTGAGAGAGAGGGAAGGGTGGGGAGGAAGGTGGGGTCGGGGGAGAGAGAGACAGAAGGCTGAGGAAGCAAGAGCGTGGAGTCGGGGGCAGGCAGAACAAGCTGTGAGAGAGGGGAAGGAGAGGTGGGGAGGGAGGGATTTACAGAGAGATACTTGGACAAGAGGGAGGAGTGGGAGTGAGGGAGATGAAGGAGAGGAAAGGAAGGTGGGAAAAGTGTTTATTTTTACATGAGAGGGATAGAAGGGAGAGTGTCAGAAAGAGAGAAGAGTCAGAGGACAGGTAGCACAAGAGAATGAGAAGAATGAAAGGGAGGAGACAGGGCAGGAAAGGAGGGAGTGGGAAGGTATGAGGAGACAGGGAGGGAAGGACTAAGTAGTAAGACAGAGGGATGAGGGAGAGAGACTGGGCAGTGGTTGAAGTGTGATGCTGGAAAAGCACAACAGGTGAGGCAGTATCAGAGGAGCAGGAGAGCGACGTTTTGGACATACGCCCTTCATCAGTGAGAGCGGTGGGGTAAGGAGAGAGGGAGAATGGGAGATGACAGAGAGCAACTTCCTGAGCTCAGTAACAGCAAATTACTGAAAGTGCTGGAATCTGTACTGAAAGCAACAAATGCTGGTGATCACAGTGGGTCAGACAGCATCTGTGGAGAGAGAGCAAGCTAATGTTTTGAGTCTAGATGACTGTTCATCAGAGATTTAAGTTCTGACAAAGAGTCACCTCAACTCGAAACATTAGCTTGCTCTCTCTCCATGGATGCTGTCTGACCAGCTGTGATCACCAGCATTTGTTGTTTTCTGAGAGGAGTGTTAAGAGTACCTTTTTTCATTTGATCAATGGTGGGGAACTGCTGTTTTAACCAGCAGCAGCAGCAGCAGCAGGAAGTTATTTTGTCTCTAACATTGGGGAGTGTGCTTCAGGGAGCCACTCTCATTTGCTCTTGTACCTGAGAGTTCACCAGCTCAATCAGCCAGTTCCGGTTGATCACATCGTCTGTCTGACACGCTGCGCTCCCGTACAACTGGTCGCACATTCCGGAATCTTCCTCTGTGAAAACAACAAACCTGTCTGTCTCCTCAATCAGTTTCTGCAACATCGAGGCACCTGAGGGAGAGACGGATAAGAAATCATGAGGGACGCTTCAGAACATGAAAGGGAAGCTCCTCATAATCTCAGATGTTTGAAAGCTCTTACAACTGATGAAGTACTTTGGAAATGTCATGATGTGAGAAAAACAGCAAGCTTCCACAAACAGCAAATCTTTTTTTCTGTTACAGAAAAATATCAGCCAAGTCTGATCTACTGACCTTGGGATCTTTCACATCTAACTAACAGGGAAGGCAGGATGTTCGAATATTGTCCCATCTGAAAGGCAGCACCCCTGACACTCCCTCAATAGTATGCTGGGAGAGTCCAATGTAGAGTTGGATTTCCAGTGTCATGGCCTTCTGACTAGAAGGTGAGATTGCTTTCAGGGATGATGGCTTTATGTTCTAGGAGCCGTAGGTGGGGGTGAGGGGGGAAATCAGCTTTGGGTCCTTGCTTATGACTTTGTCGTTACCTTTACTCAAAATGTAATACTATTACATCTGATTTCAGCGTCTCCCTCTCAAACTGCAGGGTGAAATCTATCACATTATGGTCACTGCCCCCAAGGGATTCCTTCAGTTTCAGCTCCCTAATCAAACCTGCCTCATTACATATCATTAAATCCAACACTGCCTGTTCCCTCGTGGGCTCTACCACAAGCTGCTCCAAAAACAGCCACCTTGTAGACATTCCACAAATTCCTTTTGAGATTAGCTACCAACCTGATTTTCCCAGTACACCTGCATATTGAAGTCCCCCCATGATTACTGTAATAGAGCCTTTTTCTTACCTGCCTTTTCTATCTCCTGAAGTAGCTTCTGCCCCTCATCCTAACTACTGCTACGGGATAGGTACACAACTCCCATTTGGGTCTTTTTTCCTCTTGCAGTTCCTCAACTCTACCCCACAGATACTGCATCCCCTGACCTTTCAGTTCTCTTACCTTCCAGTGATTTCCTCTCTGGCTTTTCGTCCTCAGGTTTCAGGACGGGCATAACCAGCGGCGAACGCTTCGGTTTTTTGGTCTGCAGGTCAGTATCGACCTTTAACCCTTTCAGTGCCTCAGTCGACAGGTTACGCTTCAGTACAGCAGCTTTCTTGTAGCCATCATAGAGGCCAAATGCGACATTGCGGTTGGTTGGTGTCCATGACGCTCTCAGATCAATGAGGCACAGCTTGTGGGTGTAACTCCTTTCCTCCTTCACTAATCCTTCCTGTCCAAATAAAACACTGTCACACCAGCATACAGACACTAACACACCCACCCAGCACTCTGAGACAACCTCAAAACAATTCAAGTACAGTCACTCTGAGTGTATTCAGTTCCAACGCAGTCAGGATAAGTGCAAGCAGTGCCAGGGGATAAAGCATCAGGGACCAAAAGGAGCACATTGCAAACATACAAATCAGGAGTAGGCCATTTGACCCCTCGAACCTGCTCCAACATCCTGTATGATCATGGCTGATAGAGCTCAAATGCTCCTCCCATATCCCTGCATCCCTACAGTCACGAGAACCTTACCTACCTTCTTTTTTGAAAATACACAATGGTTTAGCCTCAAACACTCTCTGACGTAGTGAATTCCACAGGCTCACCATTCTCTGGATAAAGACATTTCTCTCCATCCTAAAAGGTTTACTCTATATCCTTGAACTATGCCCAGGTTCTGGACTTCCAAACCATCAGGAACATCTTTCCTGCACCTAACCTGTTTAGTCTTGTTAGAATTTTATAGGCTTCTACGATATCCTCCCTCTTTCTTCTGAACTCTAGTGAATACAATCTTAACCAACTCAATCACGCTTGGTAAACCTTTGCTGCACTCCTTCCATAGCAAGAGCACCCTTCCTCAGATAAGGAGACCAAAACTGCACACAACATTCCAGGTGTGGTCTCACAAAAGGTCCTGCATAATTGCAGCAAGACATCTTTTTCCTGTACGTGAATCCTCTTAGCCAACATACAGTTTGCAGTTTTTTTTAAACTGCCTGCTGCATCTGCGCACTTACTTTCGGCGAATGGTGCACAAGGACTACCTGTTGTTTCCTGTCTGCGAACCAAATTTTCTATCCATCACAATGCACCAACTGAATCCCATGCACTTTCATTTTACACATGAATCTCGTACGTGGAACTTTTGTTGGAAGCCTTCTCAAAGTCCAAGCAAACTGGCTTCCACTGATCAGCTCTACTAGTTACATCCTTGAAGAATTCCAGTAGATTTGTCAAGTATTGATTGCCTTTGTAAATCCATGCTGACTATGTCTGATTCTATCACTTTTTTAAAAATGTCCTGCCATAATATCCTTGACAATGAATTGCCCACTACTAATGCCAGGATTACTGGTCTATAATTCCATGTTTTCTCACTTTTTAACAGTGGGGTTACATTAGCGACCCTCCAATCCATAAGAACTGTTCCTTTCAACACCCACCTGTCACGTTCCCTTCAGGATCTTATGTACTTCAACACGATTTCTCTCATTCTTCTAAATTCCAACAGATGCAGATACAACCTGACAAATGTTTCCTCACAGGATAACCCCCTCATCACAGCAATTAATCTAGTGCATCTTTTCTTAGAAACAATTATAACCATTTTTAATTAAAGGAGATCAAAAATATACAAAGTACTCCAGATAAGGTTCCACCAATGTTCCATCTAGTGGAACGTGCCTCTTTTATATCCTATTCCTCTTGTAATAAACAACAACATTCCACTTGCCTTCCTAATCTCATGAAGTCTCATTTACACTTGTGGTTCCATTCCTGAAATTCACAACTGAGTGAAATAACTTTAAATGAAGCATAATTGCCATCGGAAAACTTCTACCCTAACCTTTTGTTTCATGTGCCTGTACTCCCAGGTCCCACTGTGCCTCAGGGTTCTGCAGTCTTTGTCACTGTCAATAGTACACTGTTCTTCTATTCTTCCTACGAAGTGGAAAATTCCCATATCCTACATTATATGCCATCTGCTAAATGTTTTCCAGGTCACTGACCTTACCTGCATCCATTTGGAGAGTCCTTATGACCACTTTGTAACTTACTTTCTTACCTTCTTTGTATCATCACCAAACCTAGCAAACCTACTTTCAGCCTCTTCATCCAAGTCACTGATACAAATCGTAAATAGCTGAGACCCCAGCACCAATCCCTGGGTCTCACCGCTTGTCAAATTCCAGCTTTCCTGAAAAAGACCCAGTTACTCTCACCCACAGCTTCCTATTGGCCAATCAAGCCTCAATCAAGTGAATGTGTTACCCCCTATACCACTAGTTCTAATTTTGCATAGTAGCTTTTAATGTGGTATCCTGTCAAATGCTTTCTGGAAATTCAAGCACCCAAATTCAGAGATTCCCCTTTATCCACATAGTTTGTTACTTCCTCACAGTATTAAAATAAATGCATCAACATGGCTAACTCAGTGGTTAGCACTGCTGCCTCACAGCACCTGGGACCCAGGTTTGATTCCAGTCTTGGGAGACTGTCTGTATGGGGTTTGCACATTCTCCATGTGTCTGCATGGGTTTCCTCTGGGTGCTCCGGTCTCCTCCCACAGTTGTGCTGGCTAGGTGGATTAGCCATGAGAAATGTTGGGTTAGAGGCTAGGTCTGGATGGGATGCTTTTTGGAGGGTAGGTGCAGACTGAATGGGCAGGATGGCCTCTTTCCACACTGCAGGGATTCTACAATTTCCCTTTCACAAAACCATGTTCACTCTGCCCAGTTTCATTGAGATTTATAAATGCCCTGTTATAACCCTCTTTAATAATGGATTCCAACATTTTATCTGTGACTGATAGTAACCAACTTGTTTGGTGTATCCTCCTTTCTGACTCCACAATTAATCAATTCCTGCCACAATGTGTAGTCTCAAGGGGGTTTAAACATCGGCCCGAAACGAGAAGATTTAATCCTCTGATGGAGGATCACCTCCTGACCCACCCCATATCAGGGTTGGCTAACTACCCAAACGATTACCTCTCTCCCATCCTAGGTCTGCATGGATTACCCTTTCTCCCCTAACTCCTCAGGATTATCCATCCTCCATCCCCCCCCAGACAGGGTATCCAGGTTCCCATGCAGTTACCTCCTCCATTTTGTTGCTCTGCCGCTGGTAGCTGAGTGATGACAGGCTGAGGAGGTGGGTCTTGGTCACCTGTGAGTTCAGCCTCTGCTCTGGACTTTCCTCGAAGGCTGAAGTCATTAGGTAGACTGTCACCAAGTTCAGGTCGCTGCGCATTTCGGTGATATTCCACTCGGAAACTGGACGTCGCAGCACTGTGTCCCCTGTGAAAACAAACCCCACTCTCAGTAAAACCACAATATTAAATAGAACCAGTGAAACTGTAAAATATATTCCCGAGGGTAACATCATCAGATCAAGATTGAGCAGGTTTGCTTTATATCCTCTGGAGTTCAGATGAATGCAAGATGATCTCTCTGACAAATACAAGATCTTGTGAAGATTATATCAGATGGATATCTGCAGGAGGTTTTCTCTTGCGGAGAGGGTCTATTTTAAGAATAAAGAGATCTTTCTTTTAGATGAGAATTTTTTTCAATCTGTTGTATTCCCTTCTGCAGCAAGGGGTTAAGGCTAGGCGGGGCTAGGCGGGAGATAGGCCCTATGAGTTGCATAGATTTTTGATAGACAAAGGGAGTCTAGGTTTATGCTGGCAGATAGAAAGGTGAACTTGAGACTTTCCATGATCTTACTGATCGGTGTAGTAGCTCCAAGGACTAAACAGCCTGCTCCTGTTCCTATGTTGCTGTCTAACAGATTGAAAAGAGAAGCTTACACATGATCTGGTACAGGTCTGTATAATTATGAAGGATTTTACACAGCAGGTATGGAGAAAATGCTCCTAACTTGTGGGAGACACCAAAAACAGGGAACTATCAGTCTAAGACAATCACTAATAAATCCAATCAGAGATTCAAGAGAAATGTCTTTCCTCAGAGTGGTAATGGTCGAGATGAATAGTATAAATACATTTAAAGAGAATATGGATAAACACGAGGGAGACAGAAACAGATGGACCTGGTGAGATGGAGAAAGGTAGGAGGAGGATGCTTGTATAGAATAGAATTACCAACATAGAGCAGATGGGCCAAATGGCCTGATTCTCTGCTGCAGACTCAGCTTGAAATGATCAAACAAGGTACTGGTTATAAAGTGAACTGGGGATGAGAAGTAATTGTGCAAATCTCACTGTCACCGACAATCCGATAAACAAAGGAATGCACATCATACCATCTCTTCACTTAAATGCATCGAAACATTTAGGAAATTTAAATACATGTTTCAGATATCAACACTTATCATAGAGATGTACCGCACAGAAACAGACCTTTCCGTCAACTCGTGTGCCAACCAGATATCCAAAACTGATCTAGTCCCATTAGTCAGCATTTGGCCGGTATCCCTCTAACCCCTTCCTATTCATATACCCATCCAAATGCTTTTCAAATGTTGCCATTGTACCAGCCTCCACCACTTCCTCTGGCAGCTCATTCCATACACACACCACCCTCCGCATGAAAAAGTTGCCCCCTAGATCTCTCTTATATCTTTCCCCTCTTACCCTAAAACTATGCCTTCTAGTTCTGGACTCCCCGACCCCAGGGGAAAGACCTTGGCTATTCACCCTATCCATGCCCCTCATGATCTAATAAACTTCTATAAGGTCACCCCTCAGCCCCACACTCCAGGGAGAACTGCCTCGATCTATTCAGCCTCTCCCTGTAGCTCAAAACCTCCAACCCTGGCAACATCCTTGTCAATCTTTTCTGAACCCTTTCAGGTTTCACAACATCTTCCCAAAGCAAAGTATTCGGAACATAGTATTCTAAAAGTGGCCTCACCAATGTCCTGGTCAGCCACAACGTGACATTCCAACTCCTATACTCAATGCACGTGCTAGTCTACAGGTTCCAAAGAAGATGCTTGTTGTCTAATGATTAGGCAAAATGGTTCAAGACCAAACATTGGGTGCTGCAGGGGTATTTGTCAGGAGGATGAGAATGCTAAGCTCAGGGAGGACGGAGATAGTCCCACACTGCAGGAGGTGGATGGGAAATGGAGATAAGCCCACACTGCTGTGGGGGACGGGAGGGGGAACGGAGATAGGCCCAGACTGCTGTGGGGGACGGGAGGGGGAACGGAGATAGGCCCATACTGCCGTGGGGAAGGCGGAGATAGGCCCAGACTGCCGTGGGGGAGGTGGCGTGGAGATAGGCCCAGACTGCCGCTGGTGGGGTAGGGGGGGGGTGGGAGGAGGAGGAGGAGGTGGAGATAGGCCCACACTGCTATGGTGGGGGGGGGCGGGGAGCAGAGATAGGTCCACACTGTTGTGGGGGAGGGGTTTCCAGGATTTTGACCCAGTAACACTGAAGGAACGCCGATATTTTTCCAAGTCAGAAGGGTGAGTGGCTTGGAGATGAACTTGTAGGTGGTGGTGTTCCCATGTATCTGCTGCCCTGGTTCTTGTACACGGTTGTTGCCTGGGTTTTGAAGGTGCTGTCTAAATAGACACTGCTGACCCTGCAGTGACTGTGAAGGGAGTAAATGGATATTCTCTGATGTGGTGCAAATCAAGCAGGATGCTTTGTTTTGGATGGGGTCAAGCATTATGATGCTTAGAGATACATTCACCCAGGGCAAGTGGGGAGTATTCCATCACACTCCTAACTTGTGTCTTGTAGATGACGGACAGGCTTTGGGGAGACAGGAGGTTAGCTTTTAACTGCAGCCAACTTAGCAATGACCAGGAATGAAACCCAAGGTATTCTCTCAGTTTAGTTCACATTAGGAAAGCAGCAGGTTGAGGCCTGCTGAGAGGTAAATAGAGGTTAATTGCTGCTGTGTAGCTACAGAGGGAGCAGCTGCTTCACGCTGAAGGGACTGAATATGACTTTAAAGAGAGGATATCATGAACTGGTTGGATGCTGTTAAAGATCCACAAACACGGCTGAAAACAGCTCTGGGTTCTCCTGGCCAATCTTCATGCTGCAGCCCACATTATTAAAGACTGGATGATCCAGTATAGTTTGTGGGATCTTTTGGTTTATACATTGGCAGCTACAGTTCCTTCAGAAGTTGTGTGATGTTGTGAAAGTTTCTTTAGAAATGCAAATCGTTCTCACCCTGTGAAATGAATCTCTGGGTTCCTCGGGTGAACACATGCCCTTGGGTGCACTGCACCTCAATCCCACGTTGTTGTGCAAATGATGCCCAGTAATGCACCTGGCAGGAGGAAACACATGGATCAGAGAATACCCAATGTCAAGAGCTGCAGAAGAATGTGTCAAGTCGCAGTAAGGCCAGAGTGTGTTGCATCTTCTAGGGAAGGGAGGGAGGGAATGGAGGGAGGGAGCAGCAGCTCTATTACCTGGATTTGAGGGAATGCCGGGTTGAAGGACACCTGCTTGTAATGTTGGCTCAGCTTCTTCTTACTCGGTTTCAGGTTCTGAAAGAGTTTCCCGCGGCAAATTGGTCTGGAGACGGTTGTCCACGTTGCCCAGAAGTTCTGCATCCAGCGTAGAGTGCTGCTGTACAACAGGATTCGGGGCTCTGTGGTCTCTGAGAGAGAATCTGCACGGTTACTGAGTGTGTATGAGATACCATCCAAAGCCCTAATCAATTTAACTGCAACTGGGTAAGAGATCCACAATTCCAACTGTTCACTTGCAGGGAAAACTCCATCCTCTCAAACAGTGTAATTTACATATGGCGTTCCAAAATCAGAACAAGGTTTATGAGATAATTTTAGAGAGATGTATGTGACTGTGACGTGTGCCAGGGAAACACAAACACACACGCACACAGGACATATCAGCACAGCGTAAACGCACACCGTACCGGCACAGCGTAAACGCACACGGTCTGAGCACAGCATAGACACACACCGTACCGGCACAGTGTAAATGCACACCATACCAGCACAGTGTAAATGCACACAGTACGAGCACAGCATAGACACGCACCATACCAACACATCGTAAACGCACATGGTCTGAGCACAGCATAGACACACTCCATACCAGCACACCGTACCAGCACAGCGTAAACGCACAATGTACCAGCACAGCGTAGACACGCAACATACCAGCACAGCATAGATGCACACCTTACCAGCACAGCGTAAACGCACATTGTACCAGCACACAGTGTAAGTGCACGCTGTTCCAGCACAGCGTAAAACACACACTGAACCAGTACAGGGTAAACGTATATCTTTTCAGCACAGCGTAAACGCACACCGTTCCAGCACAGCGTAAATGCACAGCGTAAACGCACACCGTTCCAGCACAGCGTAAACAGACACTTTACCAGCACAGCGTAAACACACCATACCAGCACAGAGTAAACGCATACTGTTCCAGCACAGAGTAAACACACATTGTACCAGCACAGTGTAAATGCATGCCACTCCAGCACAGCATAGATGCACACCTTAGCACAGCGTAAACGCATGTGGTTCCAGCATAGTGTAAACGCACACAGCATAGATACACACCATATCGGCAGAGCATAAACGCAAACTGTACCAGCACAGCACAGATACACACCACATCGGCAGAGCATAAACGCACACCTTACCGGCACAGCGTAAATGCACACCTTACCGGCACAACGTAAACGCGCACCTTTCCAGCACAGCATAGACACACACACGGTAGCAGCCTAATTTCATGCTGTCTACTCTAGGACTTATAGTGTAAACACACACAGTACCCGCACAACAAACACAGTGCAGTGTGGTATGCACATTGTCCAACACATTGTATATGTGCACATATACAACACAGTGTAAACAGACAAAGCCCTAATTGGTGTAAATACATGAAGTGTAAACACACACATCTCAGCACAGCATAAATACATGGCAGTTGTTCAGGGAGAGGTGGGCGCCGCAGGGAGTGGAGTGCATTATTTCCCCCTCCAACTCTATTTTGATTTGATCCCTGCCCTCCCCTTCACTGTTTGATCACACAGCATTGCCCTTCGATGTGAAGGGCACTCCTTGTCACTGGCCACTCGAGTGTTTCCTTTCTTCCTAGTGGTGGAAGATTCGTGAAAAAAAAATACATGGCAGTGTAAAACCATTAAGTCCCAATATAAAGAACACACTCACCTCTGCCAGACTGATTCAGATCCATGGTTATTGACAAATTGAGATTCTCGGATCGAAAGAGTTTGTAGGAATCGTGCTTCTCTGTATCTGGTCGGGTTTCCAGCACGTCTGGGGAACACACGGAGACGTTATGGTGGTCATTGGGGTTCCCTCGGCTGATCCACTGGAGGCCGATGGTGATGCATAGATCAGGCAGGTGCAGAAAGCAGCAGTCGTCATATCTGGACATCAAAGAGGAGGTCACAAGAGTCTCAATCACTTGGCACTTTAACTCCCAGCCTCCCACTGATCCTCATTAAGCTTCTTCATCTGCCCATTATTCATCATTGTTTTTCTCACTGCTTTTGCAAGGACCAAACATCAGTCTTTCTCTGTGAAAGATGTTCGGATTCACTCATAGCTAAATTCTTCTTGCACAGTATCTGTTTGTATGCCCAACCAGGAAGGGTAGATGGGTTCTCAACTTGAAATCTCATCTGAAAGATGACCATCCTAACACTGCAGTACTCCCTCCGAACTGATCCTCTAAAAGTGCGGCACTTCCTCTCTACTAACCCTCTGATAGTGTGGCACTACCTCAGTTACTGACCCTCCGACAGTGCAGCACTCCCTCAGCACTGACCCTCTGACAGTGCAGTGCACCCTCAGCACTGACCCTCTGACAGTGCGGTGCACCCTCAGCACTGACCCTCTGACAGTGCAGCACTCCCTCAGCGCTGACCCTCCGACAGTGCTGCGTTCCCTCAGTTCTGACCCTCCAACAGTGTGGTGCTCCCTGAGCTCTGCATGGTGTCAGGTTTGATTCAGTGATGAACTCTGTTGTAAGAAGTTGGAATGCATGACTTTCTGATACAGAGTTCTTGGTGCTGCCCAATCAGCCATGGCTGACAACTGTTTCCCTAGTTTTTGGAGGTGAAGTGGAGAACATTAGCCAGTCACTTACTTGGACGCAGTTCGGACATTGACATCAAGGTCACCTTTAAAAACAAATTGACAATTCTTCCATTTGAATTGTAACTTATTCCATTCCCAATGCATGTTTTCCGTTGTGTTGTATGGATCCTGTTTGATAACACAGTAGCAAAGTTTCAGTATAACTCACACCCTGCTCAATTAAGACTCTTGTGCATTCACTTCTCATCCCAAGCCAGGACACCTCAGCTGCCCTGGAAACTCTCTCTACTACCTCACCAGTTCTCAGCCTCTTACCCCCATCCCTACTTTGACTTTTCTCAGTCTCTCTCCCTCCCCATTCCTTGTTTGTATTTACATATTACCATCTGCCCGATATCCTTCCTCTCTCCCCCTCCTTTCACCACTCCTTTCTATCTGCCCACTCCTTCCTTTCTCTCCCTCCTCCCCACTCTTCTCCTGTCATCCCCCTCCATCTCCTACCCCCACTTCCACCTCTCTCCCCCCTCCCATTTTCCCACACTCCACCCTCTTCCCCCCATCCCCCACTCTCTCTGCTCCCTCCTCCCCACTGTCTTCTCTCCTGCTCTCTTCTCCAATCCCTTTCTCTCCCCCATCCTCCTGTCTCCCCTCTTCTCCTGCTCCCTCCTCCCTCCCATGTTGCCCTTCTCTCTTCTTCCTGGTCTCTCTCCTCCACATCCCCCCTCCCCCCAATCCCTCTCCGCTTTCCCCTTCTATCCCCCATTCCCTTGTCTCTTCTCTCCACTTCCCCCCCTCTCTCTCCTTCTCCCTTGTCTCTCTCCTCCGCTTTCCCCCACCACCTCCTGTCATACCTCTGTAGCAAGCTGGTGTAAGTTGGCCTGTTCAATGTCCATGCTCCAGGATCCATGAAACAAGAGGCGGCTTTTATCCCACCAATTGAGGGGTGGGCTTGGGTCAGTCGAAGGTTTGGTGAGGAGGTCAACGGCTTGTCCAATCAGAGTCCAGGCAGGGTCCCAGCAGGGGCCCCACACGATGGTGAAGAGAGAGATTTCGGCTGGGGAAACAAAGAGGGATGGGTTGAGGAGGGTGAGCTACTTTCAGCAAAGTTCTTGTGAACTGAAACACCTGGTACTTACATTCAAAGTCATGGTACCATTTCAAAGGTGGCATGTTCCTTTCAACAATGGCATCTCCCCAGGGCTCTCCAAGTGCAATTTTCACCTTCCTCCGTGCATTCGGTCGGCCATCTTCCTCTGCTCCAATCAGTTTCCCGGAAAGTTTCCAGTCCCGGATCTCAAACATGTAGCGCGGGTAATCCCGGATTCGAACTGAAGCCACAAGCAAAACTTGTATGAGCTATTCTGGCCGTCTCTCTATATCTCCCAACTACCACCTCTTTTCCTTTCTGTAGGATCACAGAAGGTGCTCTTTGGTGTCTCAGCTAGGAGACCATTCTTGCTGGTCTCCTATTGAATGGTGAAGTGTCACCGGATGTTATCTGGCCAACACCACAGAACACATTTTCCAGCAAGGTCACGAGAACCATCTGAGATCTCGGCACTCTTCCAACATGGTTGCTTGATTTCATCTCTCAGTGCCACCAGGTCTGGAATTCCCTCTTTGAACCACTCCAGCTTGAACCCATCTCCTTTAAAATGGGACTAAAAACCAATCTCCTTCACCAAGATTTTGGTCACCTGTCAGATTGGCTCGGTGTCTTTCAAAACTCCTAGGAAGCACTTTGTGGGAAATTTGAGCACATTAAATCATCACCATCACACACTGGTCAGAAGCATGATTTGGAGATGCCGGTGTTGGACTGGGGTGGACAAAATTAAAAATCAAACAACACCAGGTTATAGTCCAACAAATTTTATTGAAGGCACACTAGCTTTCAGAGCGACGCTCCTTCATCAGATGGTAGTCACCTGATGAAGGAGCGTCGCTCCGAAAGCTAGTGCTTCCAATTAAACCTGTTGGACTATAACCTGGTGTTGTGTGATTTTTAACTTTGGTCAGAAACAGACAGATTTCATCAAAGGCCAATGTATTAAACCTGTGCTCTTCGCACTGTCACTGAATATATGTTGGGATTTGTAGCTCATATTTCAGGATGAATAGAGCAACTTACAACAGGAGAGGAATATATTGTGGGGTCACTGGGAAACAGCTCAGGTTGAGCTAAGATTCCCCTTGTCTAACGCAGAAGGCTGTAGTTCAAACCTCACTTTAGTGTCTTGAGACTAAACAACAAACTGGTAACAATTGCAGAACCAAGGGAGCGCCGCACTGTCAGAGGGTCAGTGCTGAGGGAGCGCCGCACTGTCGGAGGGTCAGTGCTGAGGGAGCGCCGCACTGTCGGAGGGTCAGTGCTGAGGGAGCGCCGCACTGTCGGAGGGTCAGTGCTGAGGGAGCGCCGCACTGTCGGAGGGTCAGTGCTGAGGGAGCGCCGCACTGTCGGAGGGTCAGTGCTGAGGGAGCGCCGCACTGTCGGAGGGTCAGTGCTGAGGGAGCGCCGCACTGTCGGAGGGTCAGTGCTGAGGGAGCGCCGCACTGTCAGAAGGTCAGTGCTGAGGGAGTGTCGCACTGTCGAAGGGTCATTATTAAGTGGGTGCTGCTGAGCTGAAAAGTTAGTAATGAGGCAGCATTGCACTGTTGGACAGTTAGTACTCATGGAATGTTGTACAGTTGAAAGTTTTGAACTGAGGGAGTGCTGCATTGTCAGATGGTGACTGAGTTAAAGGAAGCACTTCATTGTTGAAGCAACAGTACTGAGAAAGTTCTGCACTTCAATACTGACCTTTTTACAGGTTACAGCTCCCTCTGTACTGACCCTCTGACTATTCATTGTTTCCTCAGTCTAGATCCTAGCAGGGAGATAGTCCTTTGGTGTTGATTGTCCAACAACAACATGATGTACAGTCACATTATTCTGGATTGCATGGTCCAGTATATGGGGTCAAGCGTAAACCCATTGACTCTGGTTTGGAGGTGAGGGTGTGTTGCCCACAGCAGGTCAATTGCACTGGAAGAGGATCACAGCTGTTGCAATCCCTTCCCTCTGACTGGACTCACCGAGAAATGCTTTCGCTGAAAACTGCACCCTCCGAAACCACAGGATGGTCATTTTGAGGTCTCCCTCAGGGAAATGGCTGAACGGGTCAATCATCTCCATCTCCTTCAGCACTGTCTCAGTATTGTGCACAGCAGGGTCAACTGAGGCAGTGATCTCCAGGTTTGACATCACCCAGGTCATCAGAGCCTTGCGCATGGGTGTGTTGGCGTAGAGTCTTTGGGAGCGCTGGACGTACATGTTGATGTTGGTCTGCTCCAAGGCGGCATACAGCTCTTCAATCTTGCGGGCGGGTAGCAGCTCTCCATGTTGCTTTCTGAGTGCTGTCACCCGGGCATCGAGCAGCTGTAGCCGCTTCGCACTCTCTTTGCTCTCATCCTTCATCAGCTCATAGTCGTCACGCAGCTTCACCTCAAAAACATTGTCCAAGAAGACAAAAGAGAAATGCCTGACCTGGAGGACCAGGTCAGGGGGCTGTGACCCCTCTGCCCTTTGACCCTCTTCTGTCCCCGCCAGCCCATGGAGTGCCTTCAGCCATTTCTGCACATTAATGCACTTGTCGAAGGTTTGGGAGAAGTCGTAGCGGAATGGGAACTCCACAGTGATGCTTTGGAACTTGAATATCCATTGATCGTTCTTGGGAGTGCGTGCAGACTCCCATTGGGCACGGAAGGACATTGGCTCGTCCAGCCGCCCGTCCAGTCCCTTGAACAAGAAGATGTCATGCCCATCAAAACTCAGGAGGAGCTGCGATGACTGGATCAGTCTCTCAACAGAGTTGGCTGAACAGACCAGGTTCTCTAACTGCAGCTGAACAAACCTTTTCCCTGTCACATGCACTCTTATTATGAGACTCTTCAGCTCCAGGTCCAGGTCCAGGGATCTCCTCCCCTCTCCTCCCAGTGTCTGCTCACCCACGGTAAACAGCATGACCTTGCGAAGGCTCTCCAGTAGATGCTGCACCTCTTGGCTGTGGTGGTACAGGTACATGTGGCTGACTGGATCCCACTGCACTTTGATGTCCTCAAAGGAGCTCAGCTGAAACAAACCGAGCTGTTAGACACACAGGTTACCATTCTTCACACACACACACCCGCCGTCCCCCAACTATTCCAATGTCAACAGCGCATCAGTGGGTAACACTCTCTCCTTCACAATGCTGAGTTAGTAGATCATCACTTCAAGTTGCATGCTAAAGACATTATGACAAAATATAGTCCTGCAGTTGGTGAATCGGTGCTGAGGGAGCGCCACACTGTCAGAGGGTCAGTGCTGAGGGAGTGCCGCACTGTCGGAGGGTCAGTGCTGAGGGAGCGCCGCACTGTAGGAGGGTCAGTGCTGAGGGAGTGCTGCACTGTCGGAGGGTCAGTGCTGAGGGAGCGCCGCACTGTCGGAGGGTCAGTGCTGAGGGAGTGCCGCACTGTCAGAGGGTCAGTGCTGAGGGAGCGCCGCACTGTCGGAGGGTCAGTGCTGAGGGAGTGCTGCACTGTCGGAGGGTCAGTGCTGAGGGAGCGCCGCACTGTCGGAGGGTCAGTGCTGAGGGAGTGCTGCACTGTCGGAGGGTCATAGATATGATCAAAAGCTTGATTAAAGATATAGTGTGTAATAAACATTTCAAAGGAAGGAAAGGATGAGCAGATATTTACAAAATAAATCCCAGTGAGTAGAGCCCAAGTGGCTGAGAAATTCAACTCAGGAATGTGCAAGAGGCTAGAAAGTAAGCAACAGAGAGATCTTAGAAGGTCATAGGGCAGGGGGGGAAATTACAGAGGCCTGCAGATTTAAAACTAAGGTCCCTTTCTCTACAAAATATATTACTTTTTTATGTTTTAAAGTATGGAATGAAAATGAGAAAATTAATTAAAAAGGAGAGCAACTTGTTTGTAGCTATTGGACAACAGTGACACAAACTGGTGCAAATGTTACTTTATGGAAACAGTGAGTCCAGATGAACTGGCACCCATTCATAGAATTATAGAATTCCTACAGTGTGGAAATAGGCCCTTCGGCCCAACAAGTCCATACCAACCCTCCGAAGAGTAACCCACCCAGACCCATTCCCCCTACCCTATATTTACCCCTGACTAATGCACCTACCCTACACTTGTTAGGATTCACGAGAGCTGAGCAAAACGACAATCCTTGAATTGGCCAAGTTGCAATTCAACACAGGCACGGAGGGGAATGAATCAGACAGAGAAGCAAGGTGATAACTCCTGAAGTTTACTGCAGCAATCTTTCCTCTCTCCCCTTTCCTAAACCCAAATAACATTGAGGCCTCATCAGACTGTTAAGGATTATGAAACCAACCCATCCAGTTTTGTGAGAACTGCATTCCTCTATTTTTTCCTTCCAACAATATTTATGTTTTTTTCAACTGAGAATGTGTTTGTATGTTTCATGGGGGTAAAGTTTAAATTAGATTAAATTAGATTCCCCACAATGTGGAAACAGGCCCTTCAGCCCAACAAGTCCATACCGACCCTCTGAAGAGTAACCCACCCAGACCCATTTCCCTCTGACTAATGCACCTAACACTATGGGGCAATTTAGCATGGCCAATTCACCTAATCTGCACATCTTTCAACTGTGAAAGAAAACCAAAGCACCCGGAGGAAACCCACGCAGACACGGGGAGAATGTGCAAACTCTACACAAACAGTCACCCAAGGCTAGAATCGAACCTGGGACCCTGGTGCTGTGAGGCAGCAGTGCTAACCACTGAGCCACCGTGCCGCCCAGTAACTTACTTCTCCCCACTCGCATTGCAACCAACTCTTTCCTGACTTCACTCTTTAGCTGCTCGGCTCTAATTGTAAGGCTACACCTCCTTGTTAGAATCTCTTCCCACCAAATTGCTCACTGTCTTTAGGGAAGAGAAACTTGAGGAGAGTCCTGACTGAGACGTGCAGAGTTCTGAAGGGAATAGAAAGAAGGAAAGAAACCAATCACCTTAGTAGAGGGATCAATAACCAGTTGTAGGGTAAGGAGCAGAGGGTTCAGAGGAGACTGGAGATGAAACGATTTTTACCTACAGGGTGGTGACTATCTGGAACTCATTGCCTACAAGGGTGGTAGAGCTGTAGCGAGGAAGATATATAAAAGAAATATTTAGACCATCGCTTGAAACACCACAGCATGCAAGTCAATGGACCAAATGCTGAAAATGGATAGATAGATGCTTGATGACCAGTTGGACATGATGGAATAAAAGGGACTTTTATTTGTGTTTAAGTTACACAAACTAGAAATCCTGTTCTTCTAATGAAGTTCAGTGTGTTAAAATAAATAGTTATTTTTTATGGTTACTGAAGGAACATGATATGGTTTTGATTATATTCTGGGTAGCAGTTGGTCAGTCAGGTGGAAATTGAGATTTCATTAGTTTCACTGAATATTTAAATTCATGGTAACTCCAAGAAATAATGTGGCTTGAGCTCCAGAGCACCATCCCAGTCAGTCATGACAAGAGGCAGACAGATAGATGAAAGAAGGGGTAAAAACTCATGAATTTGCTGATTTGATTTTGTGAATTCAGGGGTTTACGATATTTCTCATATACACGGACTTTGATGGATTGGCAGCTATTAAGCTGCCTCATGCTCAATCCTGGATTTCTTACCTCAAACGACCAACCATGCATGAAGAAAGCCATGGAGAAATGGGACATGAAGAGGAAGGGATCAGAGCTTGCGTAGTTCCTGGGCCGGAGCTCCACGCTCTCTTTTACAGTCTTCACCACCATGAGTGACAGCCTCTCCACCTCACAGATTAAGTTCTCTGTACCTTTATCAATGGAGATGGTTTTGACTCGCAAAATGCTGGCACCTGCAGGACAGAGCACATTAAACAACTCATGCATCAAGTGTAGGATTTCGATACCCACCCCTGCAGAAACCTCCTGGCCCCCTAATGGTACTGAGTCAACAGACAGCACACGGACTGCAGTAGTACAGAGCGACAGCTCACCACCGCCTTCTCAAGGATAACGACAGACGGACAATAAGTGGTGGCCCTGCCAGCCACCCACATCCCTTGTATCAATAATAAAAAAAGAAATTGGAATTCTTTATCCCTGGGTGCATTCTGATGTAACTTTTCCAAACCCACTCCAATGCCTTCACATCCTTCCAATTGTGCAAATCGGACATGGGATTGAAGTTGCAGCCAAACAAATGATGTATAATCTGAAATGATCTGATTGAGAGACAGAGCAAGCTCCAGCTGTGAAACAGCCAACTCCTGCTCCTTAAAAAAAAATCAAGAATCAAACCAACGATCATAAAGGAAAAGGGATCAACTCGAACTCACCTGCGGAGCTGGAGAGAAAGAAGAGAGCGATGGCTTCCAACTTAACGTTGAGCTTACAGAGATACATGTCCGATCCACCACGAGAATCTGAATCCTGATTTACAGGTATGCTGTCAGTCTCTAACATCTCTTTCTGATGTTTCTTCCTTTCTTCAAGAATCAGTGACAATACTTTGGATAAGCATTCCACTGCCGTGTCTGAGATCTCCACCTGCAGCTGACTCAATGTGCCATCTAGGTTTACAGCATTGGCGAAATCCCCAATAAAAGACTGTGCCTGACTGAAGCTCCCCTAGAACCAGAGATGGAGAATCAGATGTTGGCCCAGCATTTGAAAACATGATACCCTAGCTTCATTCGGTCAGTTCACCCAATGCCCACACCCCTCTTTACTGCCAGATAATTACTACCAAACGGGAGTGTCATATATCTCAGTCACTATTCTGTTCATCAATGTGATATGCCACAAACATGGTCTAATCAAAAAATACAACATACTCTGCTCACTATCCAATCAGACAACTACTGGTCACTACTATCCAATCAATGATGTAATTGGGATCAGAGAGATCTGGCTCCAGGATGACCAACGACAGGAACTCAACAGCCAGGGTAATTCAAATTTAAAGAAAGATAGATAGAAAAGAAAAGAGGGGTGGGGTAGTGTTGCTGGTTAAGGAGGAAATTAACACAATAGTAAGGGAGAACATTAGTCTGGACGATGCAGAATCAGTATGGGTGGAGCTGCGGAACACCGAAGGGATAAAGACGTTAGTTGGAGTTGTGTACAGACCATCAAACAGTAGTTGTGATGTTAGGGATTGTATCAAACAGGAGGTTAGAGATGCATGCAGTAACGGTACAGCAGTTATTATGGGTGACTTTAATCTACGTATTGATTGGACTAACCAAACTACTTCCACCCAGAAACCCCCTAGCACTGAACCCAGTCCACTGCACACTCTGCTCACTTGCTTACCTGCAATGTTAATGACTCCAAAACAAGTACATCGCCCCACACATGTGTATTGGCTGGAGAGGGAGCTCTTGAAATCTGTGACCCCTCACCCGCCCTCCACCAAAGATTCTTCACTGCCAGGTTCCCACGCCAGTGAGAACTGTGGGTCTTCAGGTGTTGGGTGTCTGTGTGACAACAGAAGGACCCATTGTTATCACCATACGATACACCGAATCCAGACAGGAAAAATGGAGCAATTACCGTCAGGTCAACAGGGATCCAGCAAGCAATGTAATGAAAACAGTGAAACATAGGAATCAAAACTGTACACAAAACTGCACACAATATACAGCATATGTCTCCCAAGCTGTGACAAATTAGGCTCTCAGGGACTGTGTTTCTAATTAATCTCAACTGCATTCAGAATCTTACAGGGCAGAATGAGGCCATTCAGCCCATCACACCCAAACTGGCTCTTTTGAAATAGCTATCTAATTAACCCGACACCTCTCCTGGGTCCACCCCCAGAGCCCTGCCAATGTTTTGGCTGGTCAAGTATTTATTCAATTCCCTTGAAAAAGATGAATCTGTTCCATTGCCCTTTCAGGTCACACATTCCAGATTACAGCATGTCACTATGGGGAAAGTATTCTCCTTTATGTCTCTGAAACTTCTGCCAGTTACTTTAAAGCTCTGGTCACCCACCCTCCTGTCAGTAAAAACATTTTCTTCTGACAAACTCTACTTACATACCTTCTAAAATTCAGCAGCTCTTCAGTTATATCCTAATGATTAGATATTTAATTTAATTACTTTATTTTGTTTAGTCTTTCTTAGAACAAATGGAAGACAAAAAACTTTATCATCACAGGATCATGTGTCATCCTTGCTTAGTGATTCACCCTCTCACCTCTGTGTTAGGAGGTTATAGGTTTGAGTCCTTGTCAGATTGTTGAGCACAAAATCCAGGTGACAGTCTCCATGCAGTACTGTTGGAGGTTCAGTACTGAGGGAATACAGCACCATTAGAGGGTCAGCAGAGGGAGTGCTGAACTGTCAGAGGGTCAGCGCTGAGTGGGTGCTGTACTACTGAAGAGCCAGCAAGGGAATTGCTGAATTATCAGTCCTGAGGGTACACTGCACTATATGGAGGGTATGGACAGAGGCAGCACTGCATTGTCCCAGTCAATACTGACAGAATACTTTATTGTCATAGGATCTGTTTTGAGGGAGTGCACTACTCAAGAAAAGTACATACTAAAAGTGTGCTTCATGTTGGAGGGTCTGTACTGAGGGAGCATCACACTGTTCTGACTTTAATATTACATTTTGGGGTTTGATTTAAGCAGTGAAGATTTCAAAATAATTTGTCCCTTTGTTCATTTTCTTTCCAGTTCCCACGCCTTATTGTATGCATGAGGCTGATGTCTAAGTTCTCCATGTCTTGGTATCCACAGTGCTTTATGACAGCAACTTGTCATTACAGCTTTGCCCTTCTCTCTTTGAGGGGAATATTTGTCCTCTAGAACCTTAATCACCACGGGCAGCACCAAAACAACATAACACTCAAAGGATTTGAAAAAAAGGAAGAAGTGGGAATAAAGAGACAGGGAAATAGCAGAAAAAAAAACAAGACCAAGTGAAACAGGAAAAACAAAAAGAGAAAATAAAGCAAATAAAAAAGAAAAATAGAGCAGAAAAGTGGAAGAGAATGAAAGACAGATCGAGCAATAAACAACCAGAGGAAAGGAAAACACACAGAAGGAGGAATAACAAGTAAAAATGGAGAGAGAGATGCCGAGTGAGGTAGAATAAGTCAGCAGGGAAAAAGAGGGGGAAAGGAAAGATATAGCAGAAAAAGAGGGAAAGGAATTACAAATGGGTGCACAAAGAGAAAGGGACAGAAAGGCAGTAGATGGGCAGAGAGGAAATAAAACATCAATCAGGAACTGAGCAAGAAATGGGGCACAAAAAATGAACAAACAGAAGAAAGTATCAGAGACAAGGCAGTAAAGAAACAAAGAGAGACAACCTGCAATGTCTGAGGTAACATATCAAGAAACTTTCATAAGTTTAAAAATGTGTTGCTGGAAAAGCGCAGCAGGTCAGGCAGCACCAAAGGAGAAGGAGAATCGACGTTTCGGGCATAAGCCCTTCTTCAGCTTATGCCCGAAACGTCGATTCTCCTTCTCCTTTGATGCTGCCTGACCTGCTGCACTTTTCCAGCAACACATTTTTAAGCTCTGATCCCCAGCATCTGCAGTCCTCACTTTCTCCGAGTAAACTTTCATAAGTGTATGTTTTATGGAAAATTTTCTGTTATGAATCCTGTCATGTTACAGCTGGTGAAAGTGTGTAATTACAGTGTGACGGTTTACATAAGCAGCAGCCATTATATATAAGGACATGAGAGTTCATTGCAAAACAGGGATCAATGTATGACTTAAAAGATGGACTAATTATTCATTTACTTAGCATGGTTCAACTACTTCCCATTCCCAAATACAGCTTCACCGAAATGGTACGATAGTAACATGCTTGTTTCTAGGTTGGTAATCCAATAGCCTGGACTAATGCCCTGGAAATACAAGTTCAAGTCCCACTAATGACAGTGGGAGAAATTTCATTTCTGTTTATAAATTCATCTGGAATCTAAAAACAGAACTCATCTGAGTAATGATCACCACAAAACTACTAGATTTTTGGGTTCACTGTTGTCTTTTAACTCAGCAAGTAGTTGACTCTCAACTGCTGTCTGAAGTACCCCAGCAAGCCGCTCGGTTGTACCAAACTGCTACACTTGCAGTGATTCAAGGAGGCAGCTCAAAACCACCTTCTCAAGGGCAGTGAAGGTGAGCAATAAATATTAGCCTTGGCAGCAACACCCACCACCCGTGAAGGAATTTAAAAAGTCCTGTCAACGAGACTCTAACCTGGAAGCAATACCCCTCCTTGAGCTCTAAGCAACACAGGAGACCCAGTCACCATACAAGGCTCAGGGATATTCATGAACAAACATTTCTCCATCTGACTGATGTGATGCAAAGAAGCAGGATTAGAAAGGGGGTTAAGGGAGTATAAGGAAAATAGGTAATGTAGCAGAGGTTAAGTGAGAGCAGGCTTCAAGAAGTGTTCTTACCTGCAATGACAGAGTCGAAGCCCAGTGCAAAGGCAGGTGCATCAGGAAACTGGAGAAAGCTGCTGACATTCGACAATGAATAAGTGATGCTGATGGGCATTCTCAGTAAAGGAAATTGCCTGATTAAACACAGAGTAAAACTGCAGTAAAGCTAGAGTCATAGGGAAGCATCATTCACAAAGCAATGATCAGCGACATCTATTCAACTGGGTCTGGGGGAATGGTTATCCAATATCCAGTCAGAAAAACAAAGGTATCGAGGAAGAAGGGCTACTGAATGGCCATGAGAGGATATTGACTTACTGTCAGTAGAGATAGTCAGTGCCATGGGATGTTGCACTGAGAGGAGTGACTGAGCTTCTTCAATTTGTGCACAGGATGTGAACATCACTGACTGGATGACTACTAATTGTCCATTAGAATAGGTGCAGGCTTCTGCATTGTGACAATTCTGTGATTATATTCCCAGCTGCCCTGGAGAAGGTGATGGTGAATTAACTTCTGAAATGCTGCAGCCCAAGGGATATTTAGAGATATCTACAATTCTGTAAAGGAGGGAGTTTCAGGACTTAGATCAACAACACTATAGGAATGGTGACATATTTCTGAGAAAGCTTAGTGTGGTTCTTGGAAGGAAACTTGTAAGTGGTGGGTTCCCATACTCCTGCTGCCCTATTCTTCTAAGTGGTATAGGTTGCAGCTTTGGAAGGTGCTGTCAGACTAGCCTAAGTCGGTTGCTGCAGTGTGTCTTGTAGATGGTACACACTGTGTCACAGTGCATTGATGAAGAAGAGTGAATGTTGGCTGTGATGGATGGAATACCAGTCAAGCTGATTTATCCTGGATGATGTCATCTTTCAGACTGTTGATAGAGCTGCACTTATCCAGATTAGTGTTCCATCACAGTTATGCAGCGTAGTTGGTGGACTAGTATTAGGCAGTCAGGAGGCTGGTTACCACAAACAGTTCTCAGCTCTTGTAGACACAGTATTTATATGGCTGGTCCAGTTCAACTTCTGGTCAGTGTTAATCCCCAAGAATGTGATAGTTTGGGATTCAGCTATAATAAGGCCAGTGAAACTTAAGGGGTGATAGTTTGATTTTCTCTTGCTGAAGATGATCATTGTGTGGCACAAATGTTATTTGCAACTTATCAGGCCAAATCTAGACTTGTCCAGGTCTTGCTACGTAAGGACATGATATGTCTCAGTATGAGATGTGCTGAATATTGTGCAACCTTCAGCTAACATGCCCACTTCTGACCTTATGGTGGTGGAAATGTCTTTGATGAATCAACTGAAGGTGTTGAGCCCTACAATACTACTCCAAGGAACCTGTGTCATTATGGCCTTTGGACTGAGAAGTTTGACCCCCAACAACTGCAACCATCTTACTTCGTGCTAGCTATGACTCCACTTGCAGAGAGTTTCCACTTAATTTTCATGGACTCCACTTCTGCTGGGATCCATATTTATTCACAAGTTGCCTTGATGCCAAGTGCACTCACCCTCATTTCCCATCTGGAGCTCCACTCTTCTGTGCATTTTTGGATAAAGCCTGTTATTGGCATTAAAAGCTGAGAGGAACTGGAACTGAACAGCTGTGAGCAGGTTATTGCAAATGCTTGCTAGCATTTTTGATGACACTTTCCACCACTGTGCTGATAAATGACAGTCAACTGATCAGACAGTAATTGGCCATAGGGTGGGATAAGGTCTGTATAGACCATACCTCAGCAATAGAACATAGAACATAGAAACGTACAGCACAGAACAGGCCCTTCGACCCCCGATGTTATGCTAAGGATTAATCCTAATGTAAAATAAAATAATCTAACCTACTCACCCCTCAACTCACGACTATCCATGTGCATGTCCAGCAGTCACTTAAATGCCCCAATGACTCTGCTTCCACCACCACAGCTGGCAACACATTCCATGCATTCACAACTCTCTGCGTAAAGAACCTACCTCTGATATCTCCTCTTTACCTTTCTCATAACAGCTTAAAATTATGACCCCTTGTACCAGTCAATCCTGCCCTGGGGAAAAGTCTCTAGCTATTGACTCCATCTATTCCTCTCATTACCTCGATCAGGTCTCATTCTCTCCAGAGAGAAAAGTCCGAGCTTATTCAACCTTTCTTCATAAGGCAAGCCCTCCAGTCCAGGCAGTATCCTGGTAAACCTTCTTTATACCCTCTCCAAAGCCTCTGTATCTTTCCTATAGTAGGGCGACCAGAACTGAACACAATATTCCAAGTGTGGTCTCACCAGGGACTTGTAGAGCCGCAGCAAAACCTCACGGCTCTTAAACTCAATCCCTCTATTGATGAAAGCCAAAACACCATACGCTTTCTTAACAACCCTATCCACTTGGGTGGCAACTTTGAGGGATCTATGTCCTTGGACACCCAGATCCCCCTGTTCCTCCACACTGCCAAGAATCCTGTTTTTAATCCTATATTCAGCATTCGAGTTCGACCTTCCAAAATGCATCACTTTGCATTTATCCAGGTTGAACTCCATCTGCCGTTTCTCAGCCCAGCTCTGCATTCTGTCTATGTCACGCTGCAGCCTGCAGTAGCCCTCGATACTATCAATGGGACCTTTAACCTGTGCGTCATCTGCAAATTTACTAACCCACCCCTCGACATCCTCATCCAAGTCATTTATAAAAACTACAAACAGCAGAGGCCCAAGAACATAGTCCCTGTGGGACACTACTCAACACTGACCTCCAGGCAGAGTACTTTCCATCTACAACCACACTCTGCCTTCTGTCAGCCAGCCAATTCTGGATCCAGATAGCCAAATCTCCCTGTATCCCATACTTCCTGACTTTATGAATGAGCCTACCATGGGGAACCTTATCAAATGTCTTGCTGAAGTCCATATACACCACATCCTCTGCTTGATCTTCATCGACCTGTCTTGTCACCTCAACAAGCTCAATAAGATTCATGAGGCATGACCTGCCCCTCACAAAACCTTGCTGACTGCCTTTAATCATACTATGCTTTTCCAAATAGTCATAAATCCTATCGCTCAGAATTCTTTCCAAAACCTTGTTGACCACAGATGTAAGACTGACTGGTCTGTTAATTGCCAGGGACTTCCCTATTACCCTTCTTGAAAGGAAGAACATTTGCCTCGTTCCAATTCTTTGGTACGACTCCCGTGGAAAGTGAGGAGGCAAAGACCTTCGCCAGTGGCTTTGCAACCTCCTTTCTTGCTTCCCAGAGCAATCTAGAATAAATCTGGTCTGGCCCTGGAGACTTATCAATCTTAATGTTTGCCAAAATTTCCAGCACATCAACTTCGTCAATCTTGATCTGTTCAAGCCTGTATTCCAGCTCCTCAAAGTTCTCATTTACAACAAGGATCCTTTCCTTAGTGAAAAATGAATCAAAAAACTCTCTTAGGGCTTCCCCTATCTGCTCAGACTCCACACACAAGTTCCCTATGCTATCTCTGATCGGCCCTACCTTCTCCATTCTCTTATTCCTCACGTATGAGTAAAATGTCTTTGGGTTCTCCATAATCCTTCTTACCAAGCCTTTTTCGTTCCCCTCCTGGCTCTCCTCAGTGCATTTCTGAGCTCCTTTCTAGCAAGCTTGTAATCCTTTAAAGCTGTTCTAGATCCTTGCTTCCTCCACCTTACATAAGCTGCCTTCTTCCTTTTGACGAGAAGTTCCTCTGTTCTCGTCATCCAAGTTTCCTTAATCTTACCCCTTCTTACCTGTCTCAGAGGAACAAATGTATGCATCACTCGCAAAAACCGCTCCTTAAACAGTTTCCAAATGTCTGCTGTGACCTTTCTGTGGAACAATTGCTCCCAGTCTGTATATTCCATCTCCTGTCTGATAGCGTCATAATTTCCTTTTCCCCAATTTAATATCTTCCCTTGGTAACGGCTTCTTTCCCTCTCTAAGGCTATGGTAAATGTGAGGCAGTTGTGGTCACTGTCACCAAAGTATTCTCCCACTGTGGGATCTGTCACCTGTCCTGGCTCATTGCCGAGCACCAATATTTCACATTGTTGAGTAAATGCCACTGTTACAGCTGTAGGCACACAGCAGCTTGGACAGGAGCAAAAATCTTCAGTATATCTGGAATGCTGTCAGTGCCTATAGCCTTTACAATATCCAGTGCCTTTGGCCATTTCTTGACCTCATGTGGAATGGACTGAGCTGGTTAAAAACTGGTATCTGTAAAGCTAGGGGGACTCCTGAGGAGACTAAGATAGATTTTTGCAATATTTGTTCATGTAATGTGGGCATCATTGGCTGAGCCAATATTTATTGCCCACACTTATTGCTCTTGAACTGAGTGACTTGTATGGGCTGTTTCAGAAGGCAGTTAAGAGTCAACTAGATTGCTGAGAGTCTGGAGTCATGTTTTGGCCAGACCAGGCAAGAACAACAAGTTTTCACCCTATAGGACAACGTTTTCAATAAATAGCATTATCCACTTTTCGTTGAAAATTGTTGCAAATGCTTCAATCATACCTTTGGCACTGAAGTACTGGGCTTGTCTAGCACTGAGCAAGGGATATTTGTGGTGCCATCTGCAAATGAATTGTTTAATAAGCAAGTCAGTTGGCCAAGTTGGCTGGATAATTAGTTTGTAATGTAGAGTGATGCCAACAGCATGAGGTTAATGCCTGCACTGGCTGAGGTCACCAGCAAGGTCCAATCTTCTTGACTGCACCAGTCATCTCACGCTGACAAGAGAACAGTCCTTTGGTCCTCTAGGACGATGGCGACTTTAACTTTTCGATGTTTAAATGTCTACCACCATTCATAACTGCACATGGTCAAACCGTAGAGCTTGGATCTATTCCATTGCTTGTGGAACTGCTTAGCTCCATCACTTGCTGTTTATGCTATTTCTTATGCAATAATCCTGTTGTGTAACTTCACCAGGTTGACACCTCATTTTCAGTTATACCTGGTGCTGCTCCTGGCATACCCTCCTGCACTCTCCAGTGAATGAGGGCTGATCCCCATCTTGATGGTAATAGTGGAGTAGGGAGTACACCAGGCCATGAGGTTACAGATCAGGTGAGGGGTGGGATGTGGGCAGAGGGGGCTGGGTGACTTTTAGGCGATAATCAGCAGGATGCTTCCTGGACAAAGTTGATCCGATGATGTGAAGACTTCAGAGTCCGGAGTCAAATGTTGATGACTCACAGTGCAACTCCCTCCCGACACGGTTTTATGGTCACCTATCAGATTGACTTTTAATTCCAGATTTTTAAATTGAATTCAGATTGCACCAACTGCCATTGTGAAATTCAAACCATGTCCCCATAGAATTAATCTGGGCCTTTGAACTACTTGTCCAGTAACAATAGCACTATGTCAGTGTCTCCCCCAATAGCTATGAAGGAGCTGGATTAACATCAGTGGAGGCACAGTCAGTAACAAAATCCATGGGGGAAAGGGAGGCGGACAGAATTCCTGAGTGATAGTGTTATTAAGGAGAAAAATTCAGAAGCATCTAGTGCGAGAGGTGGACACAAACCTTTTAGTTGTAAATTGAGCATCTGTAGATTTTTCTGACAGAGCCAACCAGTGCGAAAGCTCAGAATGTCGGTAGTGCAGGGTGCAGGTATGGATGGTGATGGAAGCAGAAATATCAATGCCTGTGATCTGAAAAACACAGGAAACAACTTCAGGTTTATGGCTCATTAAACAACTTACACCCACCTACTCAGTGAGTTGCTGAGATTTGAGAAGCACAGTCTGAAAGGGCATGGAAACAGATCCAACAGTAACTTAGAAAAGGGAACTGGCATCATACCAAATGAAACAAACACCACTGCTCACTAGGGAACAGAATTCCAAAGACTAACAACCCTCAGAGAAGACATGGATCTGCATATTTCCTTAAATGGCTCAGTGGCAAATTTGGTTTGATAGGGCCTCCTTCAAGAAAAGGGTGCTATATAAATGCAAGTTGTTGAAGCTGGTATCAATTTCAGGCAGAATCAGCACATGTTGAGAGTGGAAATGCAGGAGCCTGACATTTCTGCCCGTGGCGCGAGGCTGCCCGATGTCACCATCGAAATCCCACTCACCTGCAAGGAGCTGCTGAGCTGACTCAGGCTTAGTATCCGCTGGCGACTCTGGGACAACAGGAGTCCATCTAAGGGGACAGGAAGAGAGAGAGAGAGAGAGAGAGAGAGAGCAAGTCAATAAATAGCTGACAATGTGCCAAAAAAGGTCTGCTCTTTTAAATCAGAGGTTCTCCATTTTTATTAGATCATTTCCAAACAGGTTAGTAAGCACCGACTCCACCCCATCTGTGAGCAACCATTAGGAAGGCTAATGACATGTTCATCTTTATGGCAAGATGATTCAAGAATCTGAAATTTGCAACAGGAGTAGGGAAGCCTTGCTTCAATTATATCAGAGACTGGAGTATTGTGTACAGTTTTGTTTTTTTCAAATCTCGAGAAATTTATATTATTGTCACTTAAGACTGCAATGAAGGGCCATCAGACATGTTCTCCAGTTGGACAGACTGTCCTTTGATAAGACATTGGGCAGACAGGGCCTGTACTCATTAGAATGAGAGGTGATCCCATTGAGACCTACAAAACATCTAAAGGAATACTCAGGGTACATGCTGGTAAGATGTTGTCTGGTTGGGAATGCAGACCCACGGGGCAAAATCTAAAAATAAGGGGGATGCAAATTTTAGTGTAGAGATGAAGAGAAATATTTTTACTCAGAGGGTGGTGAATCTTTGGAGATCTCTATCCCAGAGGATTGTGGAAACTCCATCTTTGAGTATACTGAAGGTGGAGTTTGATAGGCAAAAGTGAGGACTGCAGATGCTGGAAACCAGAGTTTAGATCAGAGTGGTGCTGGAAAAGCACAGCAGGTCAGGCAGCATCCGAGGAGCAGGGAAATCGAAGTTTCGGGCAAAAGCCCTTCATCAGGAATAGAGGCAGGAAGCCTCCAGGGTGGAGAGATAAATGGGGGAGGTGGGGCTGGGGAGAAGGTAGCATAGAGTACAATAAGTGAATGGGGGTGGGGATGGAGGAGGTAGGTCTGAGGGGAGGGTGGAGCAGATGGCCTGTCCTACCTGCCAATCTTCCTTCCCACCTATCTGCTCCACACACCACCCCCCCCCCCCCAACCTATCACCTCCATCCCCACCCCCATTCACCTATTGTACTCTTTGCTACCTTCTCCCCAGCCCCAACGCCTCTCTCCTATTTATCTCTCAACACTGGAGGCTTCCTGCCTCTCTTCCTGATGAAGGGCTTTTGCCTGAAATGTTGATTTTCCTGCTCCTCGGATGCTGCCTGACCTGGAGTTTGATAGATGTCCAGTTATCAGTGGTGTAAAAGGTTATGGGGGATAGTATAGGTAAAAAGGGTTGAAGTGTCCAATCAGTCATGATCTGTATTAATTGGGACAGCAAGCTCAACAGGCTGAATGGCCTACTCCTGTTCCAAATTAAATTTGACATTAAATTTATAATATTCTATAATACCCATCATAAGCTGGTGCTGATGAGAAGAAAGTTTCAATATTTTAAGAACAAATGTCAACATATTCCCAAACAATTTCCTGGAGTCACTCACATTTTTATGCCCTGATTTCATATGACCTCAGGGTAAGAATTGTGAGGGGGGGGGGGGGGAAGATAACGAGGGTCATTGAGCATGGTTGGAATGTGAGGAGTTGGAGCAGGGATACTTGATGCAAAGTCAGGGCTTCACCAATTAAACACAAGCAACTTCCTATACACAGGTTTATTTCGCAGCTGGAACTGGAAGGGACTCTTGTGACATAGTGTTAGTATTCCTACCTCTGGTGCAGAAGGCCCGTGTCCAAGTCCCACCTGCCCCAGAGGTGTTGTAACATCTCTGAACTGGTTGATTAAAAATATCTGCAGCATCAATTGAAGCCTGAGACAGTAACCGTTAGGCCACACACACCAACAAAATAACCCACAATCATTTAAAGGGACCTCACAACTGTTAGCTTTCCATTTTAAATCCCTCCCTGAACATCTCACCAAGTGGAGGTTTCGCCCCACGGCATGGGAGGCTCCAAAACAGGTGTTTATTTGCAGATGTCAATAAGTCAAGTACATATTCCCCCTCCCCTCTCGCTGAGACAACCAATATACTGAGCACTGTATGCCAACTCCCACCAGGGCTACCTCTCATTCACCTCCATTGGGATTAGGTCACTTGGGACAAAACATCTCTCTGATGAGTACTGTACCAGGCATGCCAATTGGTGCCGTGTAATCTGACAAAAGACAGCTTCTCTGGTGGTCCTCAACTTCTAATCTTTTCATAAATGTTAAGTAAATCACATTGCCTTTGGTGAGGCAGTGAAACAATAACAAAATTCAAACGGTCAATAGAAACTTGGAGAACTACAATAGAAACTTAACAAAATTAAACTGAACTGTCATCTCCAGAGGTCACCCCCACCTTCTAGGCTTAGCTGGATTCTTATGGGTGGCAGGATGAGATGTGGCATTATCCGATAAAAGTCTTCAGGCTCATAGTGAAAATGAAACATCTTCAAGTTCCAATGCAGGTGCCTGGAAAAAAAAAACAAGATAGCAGCAAATTAGATCCCGCAGCATTAAGAAGGGTGAACACACAGCCAACAAATATGGCAGAGACAAGGAGTTCCCCTAGACTCTGGGATTATCCATGACAATAATAACAAGTGTGAGCTCACATCAGCTGTGCCTCTGTGGCAAGCATTGTCCCCTCTGAAACTATAGTTTCAAGACCCCACTCTACTGACAGAAGGATTTAATCTCAGATAATATTTCTAATGCAGTACCTAAGGAAGTGCTGCATGATTGAAGGTGCATCTTTCAAATGACATAGTTATACAGCACAGAAACAGACCCTTCGGTCCATCTTGTCCATGCCAACCAGGTTTTCCAAATGTTAAACCAAGACATCAAATGCCCCACGAGGGGGTGTAAATTATCTCATGACAGCACTGGAAAAAGATAGGGAAATCTCCCTGGTGTCCTGGTCAATATTTATCCCTGAATCAACATCCAAATGATCTAAAAATGTTCACATCATTGTTTGTGCGCTCTTGGTATGTACAATTTGGCTGCTACGTTTCTTGCATTATAAAAGTGACTACACTGTGAATCAGCAGTGAAATGCTTTGTGATGTCCCAATATTGTGAAAGACCCTATGGAATAACAAGATCTTTCCATTCTTCTACCCTGATCAGTAAGTGTCTGTACCTTTGTTGACTATTCAAAGACAGCGTGATGCTCGAGTCCTCCATGTCCAGGGATATGTCTTGTGGTAAGTAGTCCATGAATGTGGGTCTCGCAGTTTTGACACCAGTTGTTTCACCATCATCTGTTACAGTCGTTGATAGAGGGACAAGAGGTGGATGGAATTAGGTTCTTCATGAATATGTCACAGTGCATTTCAATGTAAACTTCAAAGAAAAAGTTAGGCAGAATCCTAATACTGGATCATTCACATGCAAATCTCTTACTCATTTTACACAATATTGTTCAGACAACGATTACAAGGGTCATTTGGCCCCTTGAGTCTGCTGTGGTGTTCAGTAAAATAGCTCAACTCCACTTTCTTCATAACCCTTGATTAACTTGTAGATCATAAATTTATCTAACTTGGCCTTGAATTATATTCTATTAGTCTTCAATGCTGTCTGGGGAAGAAAATTCCACAAACTAATTAGCCTCTACGAATTAAAACTCTTCTTCATCTCTGCTGTAAATGGTGGTCCTTTGTCTTGAACTCGCTCCCCTCATTCCTGGCTCTATCTACAGTCACAGAGTATTACAGCACAGAAAGAGGTCCTTCAGCCACTGTTCTCTCCACCTGACCAGGGTGAATATATTGTCCTGTAGTCCAAGGCTTTCCTCCTCATTATTTACCACACCACTAATTACTGAGTCATCTGTAAACTTACTGACCAAACTTCGCACATTCATCTCCAGATCACAAATGTACACAACAAACAGCCAGGGACCCAGGACTGAACCCTGCAATGTGCCACTGGGTACATTTCCAGTCACAAAACAACCTTCAACCAGTTCCCTCTACCTTCTGCTATTAAGTCGATTTTGGTTCCAATTTGCCAAATTACCCTGGGTCCCATAAGCTCTTAGCTTCTTGACCAGTCTCTGACCCGACACCTTGATAAAAATCTTACTTAAATCCATATAGACTATACCCACTACATATACTTATTCAAAAAAATTAATCAAGTTTTTAGACATAATTTCCTCCATCAAAAATATGCTGATTCGCCTTGATTAATCCTTGTCTTGACAAATGAAAACTAATTCTGTCCCTCCGAATGGTTTCCAAAGTTTCCCAACCCCTGATGTTAGACTCACTGGCCTCTTGCTTTCTGGTTTCTCCTGAATGCACTTCTTGAATATTGGTACCCCATTAGCTGTCTTCCAATCTTTTGGCTCCTCTCTTATGGAAAAAGAGGATTATTATAAAATCCCTACAGCGTGGAAACAGGCTCTTCAGCCCAACAAGTCCACACCGAGCCTCCAAAAAGTAACCCATCCAGACCCATTCCCCTATCATATATTTAGCCCTGAATAATGCACCTAACCTACACATTCTTGAACACTATGGGCAATTTTTTAGCATGGCCAATTCACCTGACCTGTACATCCTTGGATGTGAGAATTAATGACAGAGTCCCTGCAATCTTGCCTCTTACAGCATCCCAGGATACATCTCACCTGATCCTGCGGATTTATGCAATTTTAAGCCCACGTTAACTTCCAGTACCCTCTCTGTGTAAATTTGTTCAACAGTTGCCAATCCTGATTTCTGTACCTGCATGGTCTTTCTCAACAGTGAAGACAGATACCAAATACTCATTTGAAACCACACCCATTCATCTGATTATCTCCACATTCAGATTGCCACTTTGGTTCCTAATGGGCCCTATTTATCCCTCTGGTTGTCTTCAATCCTCAACATACTTTTAAAAATGCAACTGGATTTTCCTCCATTTTACCCGCCAGTGTTTTCTCATGTCCCCTTTTCACTCTCTCAATTTCATTTTCAAGTAACCCACTGCATCTTCTAAACTCCTCTCGGGCTTATGTTGCCTTTTGTCCTCAGGATATGCCATAGGCTTTCCTTTTATCTTTATCTGACCTTGTACATTCTTTCACATCCAATGTTCCCTGGACTTGCTGGAGTCCTTTTTATGTTCGTCTTGCACTCTGGACAATCAAGTAAATCCATTTTTGTATCTGCTCCACTGCCTTTATTCCTTTGTTATTAATGGATACCTGCTCTGTGCGCTGCATCCATATAAGGACCAACTTGAGTTCTTAATAAGTTTATCAGCACTTCTCTGCCTACGGATTCTATTCCTCTCAGAATGAATCCCAGTGCTTTGTTGCGGTTTTTAAATCTTAGTCTTCATGCCATCACTACTTTTAATGATTTATGCATCTTGATCATCATTGCTTCTGTCTCAATCACTATGTTGAGGAGTAAATTCCTCAGCCTCAAGACCTTGTGCGTGAAGATGCCAAACGGAGCTCCTTCCAGGCAGTTAAAGCTCTGTGACTTTTATATTTATCTGATCCTTTGTTCCAAATCACTTCTCGTTTTATCTTGAAATCCATAGTCGGTCGAATCTCAGATGGTGATGAAACAGACTACAGAGAGCAGGTGAAAGACCTGGAAAAATGGTGTACTGAGAACAACCTAGCTCTCAATGCCAGCAAAACCAAGGAACTCAGTATTGACTTTCGGCAGGATGTTACTCATGCCCCCTACACATTAACAGCACAGAGGGGGAATGAGTGGACAGTGTCAAGCTCCTGGAGTGGTCATCCACAACAATCTTTCTTGGACTCTTCATGTGGACGCACTGGTTACAAAGGCCCAACAATGTCCCTTCTTCCTCAGGCAGCTGAGGGAATTTGGCACGACAGCGAATACCCTTGACAACTTTTATAGGTGCACCATTGAGAGCATTCTGTCTGGATGTATCACTGCCTGGTATGGCTATTGTACCATTCAAGATCGGAGATAGTTACAGAGTGTGGTGAACTCAGCTCGGACAATCACAAAGGCCAACTTCCCATCCATAGAATCCATCTACCAGGCCCCGCTGTCAAGGAAAGGCTGCCAGCGTTCTCAAAGATCCATCCCACCCTGGGAATGCTTTTCCACAACCTCTGCCATCGGGGAGAAGGTACAGAAACCTGAACACAAGCACCAACTGGTTTCGCAACAGTTTCTACCCGACTGTTATTAGAATACTGAATGGACTCACAAACTCTTAACATTCACCTGTGCCTGTGATTTTGTTTTTGTCCCTATTTACCTATTACTTACTTATCTATGTTATTTAACTATGTGATCTGCCTGTGTTGCTTGCAAGACAAAGCTTTTCACTGTGCCTCGGTACACATGACAATAAGGTCAATTTAATTCAATTCAAATCGTGGCTCCTCTATTCAGTTTCATATTATCCATGCTCTGACAGAATGTTACAACACAGAGAGGCTCATTCAGCCTATCATGCCTGTGACCGCTCTTTAACAGAAGCATCCAACTGTCCCCTCAGTCCTCCTAATGTTTTTCTCTTAAGAAGATGTCGTGTATTCCCAAACAGTTTAATGAGGCAGTCATGTTGACATTTCAGCTTAATAAGACATCCTAACTACTGATTCCACTCACAGAATCACAGACTGGTTCAGCAGATTAATAGGCTGTTCTGTCCACAGAGACTGTTAGCTCTTTTCAAGAACAATCCATTTCATCTCATTCCTGGCTCTTTCTGAGTTTCCCTGTCATCTCCTTTTCCTCTTTCAAGTAATTATGCAGTTTGCTTTTGTAGGCCATTCCCAATCTGGTTCTACTTTTCTGTCGGGCAGTCCATTCCAATCCCTCACCACTTGTTGTGTTAAAAAGAGTGATCCTCATTTCATCTCTGGATCTTCTGTCAATCACCCTCAAACTCTCATTACCAACTCCACTGCTACATAGTTTATCCTTATCTCCTCCACTTAAACCTTCATTGGTTTCACTGAACCGCTGAAATACTAAGTCATATAGTCAGAGGGTTGTAGAACATGCTCACCAGATATCCTAAGTTAATCTAATCCCATTTGCCAGCACGTGGCCTATATCCCTCTAAACCCTTCCTATTCATATACCCATTCAGATGCCTTTTAAATGTTGTAATTGTACCAGCCTCCACCACTTCCTCTGGCAGCTCATTTCACCCTCTGCGTGAAAACGTTGCCCCTCAGGTCCCTTTTAAATCTTTCCCCTCTCACCCTAAACCTATGCCCGCGAGTTTTGGACTCCCCTATGCTGGGAAAAGACCTTGGCTATTCACCCCATCCATGCCCCTCATGATTTTACAAACCTCTATAAAGCCATCTCTCAGCCTCTGACAGTCCAGGGAAAACAGCCCCAGTCTATTCAGCCTTTCCCTGTAGCTCAAACCCTCCAAATCCAGCAATATCCTTTTAAATCTTTTCTGAATCTTTTTAAGTTTCTCAATATCTTTTCTACAGCAGGGAGACCAAAATTGAACACATTACTCCAAAAGTGGCCTAACCAATGTCTTATACAGCCCCAACACGACCTGCCAATTCATATACTCAATGCACTGACCAATAAAGGCAAACATACCAAACGCCTTAACTCTCCAGGATTCTACCATTAAGTGTCTAAGTCCTGCCCTAATTTGCCTTACCAAAATGTAACACCTCATATTTATCTAAATAAAACTGCATCTGCCTCTCCTCAGCTTATTGGTCCGTCTGATCGAAGTCCTGCTGTACTTTAAGATAATCTTTTTCTGTCCACTGCACCACCAATTTTGGAATCATCTGCAAACTTATTAACCATTCATCATATACGTAAATCCAAATCATTTACATAAATGACAAAAAGTAGTGGATCCTTGTGGCACATTGTGAGTCACAGGCCTCCAGTCTTAAAAAAAAAAACTCTCCACCCTCTATCTTCTACCTTCAATCCAATTTTGTATCCAAATGGCTAGCTCCTCCTGTATTCCACATGATCTTACCTTACTAACCAATCTACCGTGCGGAACCTTATCCAACAGCACACTGAACTCCATACAGACAATGTCCATTGCTCTGCCTTCAACAATCTTCTTTGTCACTTCTTCATAAAACTCAAGTTAGTGGGACACAATTTCCCACGCACAAAGCCATGGTGAGGATCCTTAATCAGTCCTTGTCTTTGCAAATACATGTAAACCCTGTCCCTCAGAATCCCCTCCAACAACTCACCAACCACTGATGTCAGGCTCACTGATCCATAGTTCCCTGGCTTTTCCTTACCACCTTTCTTAAATAATGGCATATTAGCCACCCTCCAATCTTCTGGCACCATTCCCGTGGCTATCGATGATACAAATATCTCAGCAAGGGGCCCAGCAATCACGTCCCTAGTTTCCCACAAAGTTCTGGGATACACCTGATCATTCCCAGTGATTTATTCACCTTTATGCATTTTAAGATGTCCAGCACCACTTCCTTTGTAATAGACACTTTTCAAGATATCAGTATTTCTCCAAGTTCTCTAGCTTTCAGATCCTTCTCCACAGTAAATACTGATGCATAATACCCATTTTATTAGATTAGATTCCCCATAGTGTGGAAACAGGCCCTTCAGCCCAACTAGTCCATACCGACCCTCCAAAAGGTAACCCATCCAGAACCATTCTTCTCCAACTAATGCACCTAACACTATGGGCAATTTACCATGGCCAATTCACCTAACCTGCACATCTTTGTGACTGTGGGAGGAAACCAGAGCACCAGGGGGAAACCCACACAGACACGGGGAGAATGTGCAAACTCCACACAGTCAGTCACCTGAGGCTGGAATCGAACCAGGGACCCTGGAGCTGTGAGGCAACAGTGCTAACCATTAAGCCACCATGCTGCCCATTTCATGTAATTCCACACACAAAAGGCCTTGTTGACCTTTAAGGGGCCCTATTCTCTCCCGGGTTACTCCTTTTCCCTTATGTACTTGTAGAATCTCTTTGGATTCTCCTTAACCCCATTTGCTAAAACCGTCTCGTGTCCCCTTTTTGCCCTCCTGATTTCCCTCAACTTTATTCCTAATGCCCCATACCCCTCAAGGGATTTACTAGATCCCAACTGTCCACACCTGCCAGATGCTTCCTCCTTTTTCTTGACCAGAGCCTCAATTTCTCTAGTCATCCAGCATTCCCTACACCTACCAGCCTGGACCTTCACCCTAACAGGAGCATAATCTCTCTGAAGTCTTGTTATCTTATTTTTGAAGGGTGCCCACTTTCCAACCATTCCTTTGCCTGCAAATAACCTTTCCCAATCAACTCTTGAAAGTTCTTGCCTAATACTGTCAAAATTGACCTTATTCCATTTTAGAACTTTAACTTTTAGACCTGACCTATCCTTTTGCATAACTATTTTAAAACTAACAGAACTATGGCCGGTGGTCCCAAAGTGCTCCCCCACTGACACCTCAGTCACAAGCCCTGCCTTATTTTCCAAGTGAAGCTCAGGTTTTGCTCCTTCTCTAGTAGGTACATCCACATACTAAATCAGAACATTTTCTTGTACATGCTTAACAAATCCAAGCCTTTAACACTGACAGTCCCAGTCTACATTTGGAAAGTTAAAATCCCCTACCATTACAACCCTGTAATTCTTATAGATAACTGAGATCTCCTTACATATCTGCTTCTCAATTTCCTGCTGACTATTGAGGGGGCTTACAGTACAATCCCAATAGGATGATCATCCATTTTATATTTCTCAGTTCTACCCAAATAACTTCACTGGATGTTCTCCCAGGATTATCCTCCCTAAGTACAGCCATGATGTTATCTCTAACCAAAAGCATCACTCCCCTTGCGCTCTTGTCCTCCCTTTCTACCTTTCCCATAACACATATACCATGGAACATTAGATGCTAATTCTGCTCTTCCCTGAGCCATGTTTCTATAATAGCTATGATATCCCAATCCCATTCCCAACCACACACTGAGTTCATCTGCCTTATATGTCAGGCCTCCTGCATTGAAATAAATGAAGTTGAATATATCAGTTTTACCTTGTTCACTGCTTTGCTCCTGCCTGCCTCTTCTCACCTGCACCAGTTTCAGACCTATCTCTTTTCTCACTATCTCTGTATTCTGCTCTGCCATGCACCCCTCTCCCTCTTACTAGATTAAAGCCTCCTCCGCAGCTCTAGCAAATCTCCCTGCCAAGATATTAGGCCCCTTCTAATTCAAGTACAACCATTTTATGCATGTCTCTTCTATCCCAGAAGAGATTCCAATGATCCAAAAATATGAATCCCTGCCCCCTGCACCAGCTCTTCAGCCACGCATTCACCTGCTCTATCCTCCTATTTCTACTCTCACTAGTTGCATTGGGATAATCCAGATACTACCAACCTAGGGGACCTACTCTTCTACCTCCTGCCTCATTTCCAATATTCTCGGTTCAGAAGCTCGTCCTTTCTCTGCATATGTTGTTGGTACCAATGTGTACATCAACTCCCTGCCGGCCATGCTCCCCTTTGAGAATATTCTGTACCCTCTCCAAAGCATCCTTGACCCTGGCACCAGGGAGACAACACACCATTCTGATGTCTCACTGTCAGCCGGAGAAACACCTGTGCCCCTGGCTAGACAGTCCTATATCACAATCGATTGGTTGAACCTGACATATTCTTTGTTACATTAGAGCCAGTCTTGGTACTAGAAACCTGGCTGTCAGTGCTACATTTCCCTGAGAGTCCATCACCCCTTACCGTACTGAGGGAGTGCTGCAATGTTGAAAGTGTCATCTTTGAGAGGAGATGGTCTCAGAGCAATGTAAAAATCCCATGGCACTATTACAATAACATAAAGAATCACATTGGTGCGATGAGATTAATTGTACCGGGAACTGAGATGGTTTCACGGGGGTATCACTGATCACCAATATCAATCAGTATTCAAGCTGTATGCAGATTGAGGCCAGTACTTCGGGGCGGCACGGTGGCGCAGTGGTTAGCACTGCTGCCTCACAGCGCCAGAGACCTGGGTTCAATTCCCACCTCAGGCGACTGACTTTGTGGAGTTTGCACGTTCTCCCCGTGTCTGCATGGGTTTCCTCCGGGTGCTCCGGTTTCCTCCCACAGTCCAAAGATGTGCAGGGCAGGTGAATTGGCCATGCTAAATTGTCCGTAGTGTTAGGTAAGGGGCAGATGTAGGGGTATGGGTGGGTTGCGCTTCGGCGGGGCAGTGTGGACTTATTGGGCCGAAGGGCCTGTTTCCACACTGTAAGTAATCTAATCTAATCTAATCTAATCTACTTTACAGGAGATGTAACAGGGTGGGGAAAGTGATGGTCTCTTACCTGCCTTGGTTGTTTCAGGGTTTTCCTGGTTCTGTTCAGTGCTGCTTTGCACTGGAGTGGGCTGTGACAGTGCTAGCTGCAGTGTGTTTGATGTAAAGATGCCCTCGTGCAGCTCGCTCTGCAGACTATGTACTCGCAGCTCCGTGCTGAGGGCCTTCTGGTCTGGCAAGCTGATGTCCAAGGTGGCAGCGAGACTCAGGGATAAGTTGACCAGACAGAAATCCCCCTGCTAGGCACAATCATAGGATTAAAATCAATGGGAAACGCAGCATGGAGCGCAGGGCCTCTCTCGTTTCTCAAAGCTGCTCAGCAGCAGCCATCACCACAGATCGGTGGGCACCTAACTGGGATATTCGGTTCAGTCCTGATTATCACACTTTAGGAAAGGTATCACGGTTTTGATGCAGAGGAGGTTTTTTTTCAACAACTGTCTCAGGATGAGAAGCTTCAGTAAATGTGTAGAAACCAGATCTGCTTACCTTGGAGGAGAGGCACACTAATTGTCTAGTCACTCAGTAACTGAAACTTACTGCAACTGAACTATCTGCTGTCTTGTTCACAAACTCTGTTCACCTGCCCAGGAGCCAATCAGAGAGCTGTCAGACTGATGACTCCTGACCTCCACAGTCTATCTCTGGATGAAGTTTGCTCTGCATACACCCACTGCGCTATCGTATCTTCGACATCTTCCCTCACTGCTTGAATAAAGCAGCAGTGTAAACACAGCTCACATTGAGTTCCAGTAAGCTGGTTTAAAAAGTGCAACAATTCCTCCCACAGTCCTTGGTTTCAAACAGTATCCCCTTCCCATTGTGGTCCATAATCCAAAGTAAAGAGAAATAAAAGATGTGATCCTTGCACTCACCATCCCGTTTCTCTTCATGAGCTTGCTGTCCAGCTTGCTCACATTGCCCTTGCACTCGATGCTGGAAAACATACAGCCCTTTGTTAGATTCCTGTTCCATTCATAGTTTTTTTTCTTTTACTAACAAACAATTCCAATTTGACCTTCCCTGATGGCCCTCTTTGTTCCCAGATACAGTACAGGCAATCACAGAGATCAGGGAAATTCCCAGCAATGAAACACACATACACACACACACACAGTCTATCATTGTCAGATAAGTAACAAAGAGATTGAGCAGGAATGCTTGATTTAATATCCATTGCAGGAACTCAGAGGCTGCTTGTAAAATTCTGTTTCATGTTTGGTAACACTGCACAGCTAAGAGACCAATGCTGTGTGATAAACCCTACTGTGTATGCGCTGGCAAGCTTGTTGCTGTAACCCCCCCCCCCATGTAGAAACTGTTCCACACCATAACCCCCTCCTGCATCTGAAGGACTCACTTGTTTCCATTGTAGCTGAACAGCAACATGCAGTTTGTTAGAGACATGTGCCAGAGGGACTCTGCGATCCAGGCATTTAACACCATCACATTCACTGAATGGACGTGGACCGAGAGCAGCTGTGAAGGCAGAAAGAGATAAGGGGCTCAGGTTTACATAGGTTCACACACAAATCCCTCGCCCTAGTAGGTATTGCAAATTGCCTATTTACCCCCTCACCAGTATACTAACACAGGAGGGTGTGGGTGTTTAAGTTTAATCAGTTATCATTTCTGGGATTGTTCAGTTGCCTCCAAACTTCAGGCAGAAAACCAAACCCAGCAACAAATCCAAATCTCTCAGTGGAGAGCTCACCTGTGACAACATGCGCAGCACTGAGGGCTGGATGCTCAGTCTCCTTTTCATCGCCTTTTCACCGGGATTGGCCCATTCCTGGGAGGCTGCTTTCAAATCGGCTCGAAATCGGACCTCTCCAAAACACAGAGCAAAGTAGTGACTGGAATGGAGAGATCACGGTTGGACTGTAACCACAGGCCATCGAAACCAGACCACACCCCTCACCTTTGTCCCACTTGTTTGGTTTCCACATTGCACCCTGCCCACATGCCCCCATCTCCCCTGTTTAAACTGGTACCTCCCACTTCACTTCACTCACGACCATAACAACATTCAAGGCTATGGCCCTAACATGGGGAAGTGGGAGGAGTGGAGGTATCAGTATAACTTGGCCCATCAAGTCTGTCCTGCCAAAGGGCTTTTCTGTACTGTATAATTCTGATTCCGTAACCCTGACAAAGAGGAGGGGGTGGTTGTAGAGACAGCTTGGGGACATAGGAAGGGACTGAGGGGAGCAGTTACAATGATTGAGAGGGGCATTAGCGAAATTACAGAGCTCCTTTGAAATAATTATTTAGCTGCAGCATTCTCCTTTTTCCTCCGATTTCTTGATTTCTCTTGGAATTTTCCAAACATTCTCCTCCTCTGTTTGCTTCTCTTCCAAACATCTTCTGCAAATTCATTTAACCTTTAAAATTTCACTTGATACTGACTTCACTGGAGCTCGACTGCTCTATTTTTAGTAGTAAACACATGGGCAGGTGTGTACCAGAGAGTTTAACCCGGTAAATAATTGAATAAGAGTGGATTAAACAACTCGGTGAACAAACACAGGGCTGTGTGTTTGTATAATGTTAAAGATAACAGAAAGAGTCAGTCAGACAGTTTCATGAACCTGTAAGAGAGCATGGAACAAAAAGATGTGCAGCTGCATGTGCATGCTGCAGGGGAATTGGCTGCAGGAGGGTCAGTGCATAAGTGTATTTGAGTGGGAGACAGCGTGCATACAACACTTACGGTAACTCATTGTTCAGCAGCTTACAGGACAGCCAGACTCTGTCTACCTCCTGAAATAGAATTGCAGCTGGTCACTCGACAATAATCCATCAACTGTTTAAAACAACAATTTGCATTTACATAGCAGCTCCTGAAAGGCAATCTACAAGAGGCTTATCAAATAGATTTAAACACGTTATGTGATATTAGAAGAGGTGCTGAGAGAGTGAGTGAGTGAGAGAGAGAGAGAAAGAGAGAGAGAGAGAGAGGTTTAGGGAAGGAATACTAGATTTAGTGCCTGTTGAGCCAAAGGTGGACTCTCCGCATTGCAGTGATGAAATCACAGATGTGACAGAGGTCAGAGTTTAGAAGATCTCCACATCCCACATCCACCATACAAACACTGCAAAAAAACGGTCCAAACACTCACCACCGTCTTCTGTGAAGAGATCTTGATACTGACATTGTAAATTGTGAGAAACCCAATGGAGCCGATTCTTAAATCCACGTTTAGCTGATTGTGGATGAAATAGGTGACAATCTGAGACAGAAACCAGCTGAACAAGAGAAAGGAACGAAAGGTTAGAACATCAAATGCCAACAATATCAACTGATGTGCAACTCAGGAACAAGTGGAATACTCAGCCTGTGTGTGTGGGAACTGTGACAGATCAGGCATCAAAAACAGTTTGCAGCAAAACAACAGGAGATTGTAAAATACAATACTACAGTATTTCCTTCCCCACCCCTTTCCGCCTTCCGCAAAGACCATTCCCTCCATGACTACCTGGTCAGGTCCACGCACCCCCCACAACCCACCCTCCCATTCTGGCACTTTCCCCTGCCAACGCCGGAACTGTAAAACCCAGCTCCCACTCCTCCTCCCTCACTTCTATCCAAGGCCCTAAAGGTACCTTCCACATCCATCAAAGTTTTACCTGCACATCCACCAATATCATTTATTGTATCCGTTGCTCCCGATGCAGTCTCCTCTACATTGGGGCGACTGGGCGCCTCCTAGCAGAGTGCTTTAGGGAACATCTCCGGGACACCCGCACCAATCAACCACACCGCCCCGTGGCCCAACATTTCAACTCCCCCTCCCACTCTGTCGAGGACATGGAGGTCCTGGGCCTCCTTCACCGCCGCTCCCTCACCGCCAGACGCCTGGAGGAAGAACGCCTCATCTTCCGCCTCGGAACACTTCAACCCCAGGGCATCAATGTGGACTTCAACAGTTTCCTCATTTCCCCTTCCCCCACCTCACCCTAGTTCTAAACTTCCAGCTCAGTAACTGTCCCCATGACTTGTCCGGACTTGTCCTACCAGCCTATCTCCTTTCCACCTATCCATTCCACCCTCTCCTCCCTTACCTATCACCTTCATCCCCTCCCCCACTCACCCATTGTACTGTATGCTACTTTCTCCCCACCCTCACCCTCCTCTAGCTTATCTCTCCATGCTTCAGGCTCACTGCCTTTATTCCTGATGAAGGGCTTTTGCCTGAAATGTCGATTTCGAAGCTCCTTGGATGCTGCCTGAACTGCTGTGTTCTTCCAGCACCACTAATCCAGAAACTGGTGGGGACAGGTCTGTCACTATATAACACTGGGGACAGTACTGGTGGGGACAGGTTTGTATAACATTGGGGGATAGTACTGGGAGGGACAGGTCTGTCACTGTATAACACTGGGGGACAGTACTGGTGGGGACAGGTCTGTTACTGTATAACACTGGGGGACAGGTCTGTCACTGTTTAACACTTGGGTACAGCTTTAGCGTGGATGGATCTATCAGTTGCGGTGAATTTATCAAGGGGAAAGATCAATTGTACCAAAGTGGAATACCCAATGCAGTAATCGTTACCACATAATCCAGAGTGTTTCTGAGCTGGATGCCTGCAGTTCAGTTTAGAACGCTGTCACTTACCTCAGATTACAGAGTGATGAGGTTTCGTCCTCATCCAGAGAGCCGAACAGCACCATCGAAGCTAAGACAAGGGAATGTCAACAGAGTGCTGCCATTTCAGACTAACTATCATTATGGTGACGTTAAGTGGAGGCTCTATTTGAGCTATCAGATGGATATTAAGGATTTTACTTCTTACTTGGAAGAAGAGCATACTCCAGAGGTCCAGACTAATGAGCTCAGGACTCAGGTTCAATCCTGCCCTAATGACTGCTGGATATTGATTTGATTTAGAAAATCTTATGTACTGCTAAAAGACAGATTCTGTGTTGCACTCAGTTGGACAATTTGCACAAATACTAATGTAAAGCAGTATATTGCAGGCACTGGAAATCTGAAGCAAAGGGAATGCTGGAGAAACTCAGCAGGTTTGGCAGCATCTATTGAAGAGAGTTAACATTTCCAGTTCAGTGCGACGTTTTCAGAGCATGTTTATACTGTATGAGCACAGCATGTTGACTGGTTGATAAGTGGACTCTGTTAAGACCAGATGAAACTAGTCTCAGAAATGACGACTAAAAGCCATTGTGTTCACTCTCCCTCTCGGGAGGAAACTTTTCCGTCTTTTCCCAGTCCGGTCGACAGGTGACTCTCAAGCCACTGTGAAACAGCTGACACTTGACCAACTTCTGAAAGCTTCTCAAAGGCAGCAAATGTTAGCCTTGCCAGTGGGACTCACATCTATGACAGGATGGAAAAGATTGGGGGAATTCTCACTGAGATCCAGGGCTTCAGCCAGGATATATTTAGTGCAGTAAGACCAGAGTCTTTACTTAATTGATCAACAGTTCATTCACACGATGATGTTTCTGGGATCTTGCTGTTCACACCTTGATCACCCTGTTTCTCCCATTTCTCCAGTGACCATACATTATCAGCTGGAAAACAGTTTGGGACTGTGAGGTTGTATAGGCACTGTGGAAATTAAATTGTGTCTTTCTTTCTCCACCAGTTCAATCCCAGGTTTTTATGCAGTCAATCAGCCCTGCTGATGCAACAAGCAATCGGAGGGTCAGTGGTTTGTGATCTTCCTATGGTCGAATAGGATGCTCACACTAAGGATATCTGTACTTCAAGGGGTGAGAGAGTCAGTCTGGAGTGGTCTAGATCACAGCTGATTTCTCGGCTTTGCTGATCCACAGCCACTCCAAATGGTGTTTCGAGGGACAGCTCAGTGCTGAGCCCACAACTAAACTCATCACAAAGTATAACAGCAGAGGGTGACATAGAACAGCAGAAAATAAAACTCAAGTAGACTATTTCATCCCATCCTGCTACTCAACATAAACATGGCTGATCTGCTGTCGCAGTGCCACTTTCTTGCTCTCCGTCCATACTCCTTGATACCTTCATTTCTAGAAATCTACTTCTTCCTCAAATACATTCAGTGACTTGGCTTCAGTGGTAGAGAATTCCACAGGTTCACCTGCTCAAGAATGAACTAAATTTCTCCTTGTCTCAGTCAAAACTGGCCAACTGCATATTATGAGGCCGTGACCTCTTGTTCTGGGCTCCCATGGCCAGGGAAAGAACATTCCTATAAACTGTGACCAGGAAGCAAGGATTTCCTAATGGGAGAGTTAGGCTGAATTCGGATATGAAGGGTTTGCTGTAAGTTATTTTGTTAAGGAGTTGGTCAGAGCTTGAGAGGATTGTGAGGCTATGATAATGTCAATTAGAAAGCAGTTGTTAATCATCTTTTCTGAAAGCAGTGAACCCAGTCAGTAACAGTGTCTGCCCATTGGCTAATTGTCATCAAACTATAAACACCCAATCTGATAAACTCACCCACCTCCTTACACAAAAGGCAAGGTCTCTCACAGATTCTCTCTCACCAATATGTACTTATTTACCCCTTAAACATAATAAAACATTCCACCATGCTACACAAGAGTTTAGTCAACACAATCAACCAAAGACAAAGGGTTTAAAGAGCGCCTTAAAGGAAATCAAAGAATTGGCAGTTTAGAGAGGGAATTCAAGAGCTTGGCGGCTAGAAAGCTAAAGGGAGCAAAAGAAGCGATTAAAATCAAGGGATGTATAAGGCCAGAGTTGGCAATGCACAGGAACACTGGGAAAGGTGTAGTACTGGAAAATATGGACAATGGGGGCAAGAGTAAGAGGTTTTAAAGGGACCAAGGTATGGGAACAGTTGGTTGGTGAAGGTAATGACAGGAGTAGGGAGAAGTGGAATTTTAAAGATTGAGGGGGGATTTTCGAGACAGAGGGGAGAATGTTAAGGGGACAAGTGGGAGAACATCGGGGGGAGAGGGAGAGAACGTCGGGGGGGCAAGGAGGAGAATGTCGGGGGGAGAGGGAGAGAATGTCAGGGGGAGAGGGAGACAACGTCGGGGGGTGAGGGGGAGAATGTCAGGTGGGGGGGGCGAGGGGGAGAATGTCAGGTGGGGGGGCGAGGGGGAGAATGTCAGGTGGGGGGGGCAAGGGGGAGAATGTCAGGTGGGGGGGGCGAGGGGGAGAATGTCAGGTGGGGGGGGCGAGGGGGAGAATGTCAGGTGGGGGGGGCGAGGGGGAGAATGTCAGGTGGGGGGGGCGAGGGGGAGAATGTCAGGTGGGGGGGGCGAGGGGGAGAATGTCAGGTGGGGGGGGCGAGGGGGAGAATGTCAGGTGGGGGGGCGAGGGGGAGAATGTCAGGTGGGGGGGGCAAGGGGGAGAATGTCAGGTGGGGGGGGCGAGGGGGAGAATGTCAGGTGGGGGGGGGCGAGGGGGAGAATGTCAGGTGGGTGGGGGGGGCGAGGGGGAGAATGTCAGGTGGGTGGGGGGGCGAGGGGGAGAATGTCAGGTGGGAGGGGGCGAGGGGGAGAATGTCGGGTGGAGGGGGGAGAATGTCGGGTGGGGGGACAAGGGGGAGAACGAGAGTGTTGGGTGGAGGGGGTGTGAGGTGGAGAATATCGGGTGGGGGGGGGCGAGGGGGAGAATGTCGGGTGGAGGGGTGAGGGGGGAGAATGTCGGGTGGAGGGGTGAGGGGGGAGAATGTCGGGTGGAGGGACAAGGGGGAGAACGAGAGTGTTGGGTGGAGGGGGTGTGAGGTGGAGAATGTCGGGTGGGGGGGGCGAGAGGGGAGAATGTCGGGTGGAGGGGTGAGGGGGGAGAATGTCAGTTGGGGGGGCGAGGGGGAGAATGTCGGGTGGAGGGGTGAGGGGGGAGAATGTCAGGTGGGGGGGGCGAGGGAGAGAATGTCGGGTGGAGGGGTGAGGGGGGAGAATGTCAGTTGGGGGGGCGAGGGGGAGAATGTCGGGTGGAGGGGTGAGGGGGGAGAATGTCGGGTGGAGGGGTGAGGGGGGAGAATGTCAGGTGGGGGGGGCGAGGGAGAGAATGTCGGGTGGAGGGGCGAGGGAGAGAATGTCGGGTGAGGGGGGAGAATGTCAGGGGGAGTGTGAGTTGCTGGGGGGTGGTCAGCCAGTGTCATGGGTGGGGCAACTGGAATCACATGCTCAGGAGGAGGGGGGGGGTGCTACGTCAGGGGGTAAACGACTTCTGTTCTTCCTCTGCCTGAGGCATGCTGCATTTATATAGTAACTGTCACATCCCAGAATCGAGGAAGCTGCCCACCAATAGGAGGGGATCAGGAGAGGCTCCGCCCACCTCGATAATAATTTATGCTAATTTCCCGGGGTGGGGTGGGGTGGTGTTGTGGCCCCACGCCCCAGGGATCAGGGAGACGGGGTCACTCACCGGCCCAGCAGCACCAAGAGCAGCGTCCCCGCCACCACCGCCGCCGCCAGGAGCGCCGAAAACATCAGCGCCATCTTGGAGCCGGCGGGAGGGGGACGTGCAGGAGCAAGGGGTGAAGGGTCATAGCACACCGGATATGAGTCACGGCCCGCCCGCCGGCCCGCCGGAATCGGTCAAACCGGCGTGGCGGCCCTGCGTCAGCTGGCCGACCGAAACTAGACCCGGGGTTAGAAACCGGTGATGGGTCCACAAACATCCTGGAGCTGGCCGACCGAAGACAACCGCGGCGTTGAAGCAGTGAATGAAGGTTTGGGTGGGTGAAGAAAAGCAGAACTGGCTTAAGTCTAAAATAGTGAAAATTCTAGAAAAAAAAGTCAGCTGAAAAAGTGAACTAACATTTCAAGTTGAATGAATAGTCACCAATCTAAAATGTTAACTTTCACATTAAAATATTTCCAGCCATTTCTATTTATTAACATCTTAATGCCCTGGTTATGTAAAGGGTAAATCAAAGAGGGCGAGGAGCAGAGGGATCTGAGTGTTTACATGAATTGGTTATTGAAGGTGGCCGGACAGATTCAGGAATCAAATAATAAACCTTTTATCAATGGGAGCACGGGACATGCTCGGTACATCCAGATAAAAGGTTCGTTATGGTGGTTTAGCCCAGGCCATAAAACATAGGAGCAGAAGGTGGCCACTTCACCTGTCAGGTTTGCTCAGTCATGCTGAGTCTGTAAGCAGCAATGTGTACTATCCACAAGAAGCACTGCACACATTCACCAAAGCTCATCCAACAGCACCTTCCAAACCCATGACCACTTCCATCTGGAAGGACAAGGGCAGCAGATCGAGTCATACAGCATGAAACAGACCCTTTAGTCCAATCAGTCTACACCCATCATATTGATCCATGTTCCTGCAGACATTTCTTATCCATTTACCTTTCGAAGTGTCTTTTAAACATTGTAAGTATATCCACATCCACCACTTCCACTGAAAATACATTCTACACACAAACCACTGTGTGTAAAACAATTCCCACTCATGTAATTTTTAAATCTTTCTCCTCTCATTCTAAAAATAGGCCCCCTGGTTTTGAAATCCCCCACTCCAGAAAAAGACACCTGCCACCTTATCTATACCCCTCATGATTTTATAAACATCTATAAAGTCACCCCCCAAATCTACTACACTCCAGTGAAAAAAGTCCCAGCCTATCCAACCTTTCCACAGAACTCATTTCTGGCAACATCCTGGTCAATATCTCCTGAACTCTCTCCAACTTAATAATATCCTTCCTATAACATAGCAACCAGGACTGAACACAGTACTCCAGAAAAGGCCTTACCAATATCCTGTATAACCTCAACATAACAGTCCTATCTCAGAATTATGTACCTGAACTGTCTAGGACTCTGTGTTCTACAACATTACCTAAGACCCTACTTTTAATTGTATAAGTCCTGCCCTTGTTTGTTTTACTAAAATGCAATACCTCGCATTTATCCAAATTAGAATAGATACATAGGAATACTGCTAGCTGCAAGTTCCCCTCCAAGTCAGTCACCATCCTGACTTGGAAATATATCACTGTTTCTTCACATCACTGGGTCAAAATCTTGGAATTCCCTCCCTAATGGCATTGTGGGTCAACCTACAACACATGAACTGCAGTGGTCCAGGAAGGTAGGTCACCACCAATTTTTCAAGGGGCAACTAGGGACAGACAATATATCTTGGTCCCAAAATCCCATGAATAAGTAAACCAAAATTAAAACAATGTCAACTCCACATTTCTGCCTTTTCCCTACAACCATGAATTAATTCCGCTCCTGATTAGAAATGTACAAGTCACTACAGATTGGCCTCAGCTGGAGAATTGGCACTGGTTTGGGGCAGAATGGAGCCATTTGTTTGGAAAGATTGAAGGGAGTGCAAAAAAGAAACATGAAATTGGTTTCAGGCTGAAAAATGAGCTTCAGTTATCCAGAAAGCTCGAAGAAGAGAAGGTTGAGGGGAAATAGAGGGGTTTAAAATAATGAGGAATGGACACATAATAGATTGAAAGAAATGGTTACTTTGAAGGATTGAGGATGCTGCAGAGGACATGGACTTAATACAAGAGAAGCATTGCAGAAAAGAGAAATGCTTTCCCACAGCAAATTATAGAATCACAGAATCATTATGCTGCAGAATGAAGCCATTTGGCCCATTGTTCTGCACCAGTACGATGAACTAGTATCAATCTCCTGCTTTTGGATTAGTGGTGCTGGAAGACAGCAGTTCAGGCAGCATCCAAGGAGCAGCAAAATCAACGTTTCGGGCAAAAGCCCTTCAGGAATAAAGGCAGAGAGCCTGAAGCGTGGAGAGAAAAGCTAGAGGAGGGTGGGGATGGGGAGAAAGTAGCATAGAGTACAATGGGTGAGTGGGGGAGGGGATGAAGGTGATAGGTCAGGGAGGATGGTGGAGTGGATAGGTGGAAAAGAAGATAGGCAGGTAGGACAAGTCATGGGGACAGTGCTGAGCTGGAAGCTTGGAACTAGGGTGAGATGGGGGAAGGGGAAATGAGGAAACTGTTGAAGTCCACATTGATGCCCTGGGGTTGAAGTGTTCCAATACGGAAGATGAGGCGTTCTTCCTCCAGGCGTCTGGTGGTGAGGGAGCGGCGGTGAAGGAGGCCCAGGACCTCCATGTCCTCGGCAGAGTGGGAGGGGGAGTTGAAATGTTGGGCCACGGAGCGGTGTGGTTGATTGGTGCGGGTGTCCTGGAAATGTTCCCTAAAGCGTTCTGCTAGGAGGCACCCAGTCTCCCCAGTGTAGAGGAGACCACATTGGGAGCAACGGATGCAATAAATGATATTAGTAGATGTGCAGGTAAAACTTTGATGGATGTGGAAGGGTCCTTTAGGGCCTTGGATGGAGGTGAGGGAGGAGGTGTGGGTGCAGGTTTTGCAGTTCCTGCGGTGGCAGGGGAAAGTGCCAGGATGGGAGGGTGGGTTGTAGGGGGCCACAAGTCCCTGTGCACCATTCCTATCCAATTAAAACATCCAATGTCCTTTTGAGTACCTCAGTTGAACCTACCTGGACCACCTTTCCAGTCACTGAATTCCAGATTGTCACTATAGATTTTGGTGAAAAACTATTTTCTATATTACGCTTGCTTAGTTTGCACATCACTTTAACTCTTGTTCATGTTCCTTTTACAAGAGGGAATAGCTTTCTCCAGTCTGTTCATGATTTTGAGAACCTATCAAAGCTCCTCTCAGTCTTCTTTTCTTCAAGAAGAACAATCCCAATTTCTTTAATCTATCCTCAAAATTTAAGTTTCTCATCTCTGGAACCATTCTTGCAAATTTCTTCTGCACTTACATTGTTCCTATAACGTGGTGCATAGAATTGTATGCAATATTCCAGCTGCGATCTAACTTGGTTACCAAAACATGCACTGAAAATACTGGAAAAACTCAGCGGGTCTGGCAGCATCTGTGGAGAGAAAAAAAAACAGTAACTGTTTCGAGTCTGATGTGACTTCTTCAGAACTAAAAGAACCAAATTCATTGAGTCTGGATTATACTCTCGAAGAGTGGAATGTGGCAAATTCAGACAAGGCATTCCTGAGGAAATTGGAGTGTTTTCTGAAAAAACAGAAGAGAGAGAATGAATCCTTTGCAGAGCCACTGCAGACACGATGGGCCAAATGGTCTCTTGAATGCTGTTCCATTCAGCACAACGGATAAGAAGCCATTTCACTCATTAATGTTCTTTCGACACAGAAATCTGCCATCCTTATGCAGTCTGGCTTACATGAGATTCCAGTGTGTCATTCAATAATTTCAGAATGCGGTTAAGAATCACTCACATTGGATTTATAAGGAGCAGGAGTGGGCCATCCGGATCTCATTGTGGTTTTATCTCCACTTTCACTTCAGCTTTCGGAACCCTTGGCTCCCTCATCAATCGAAACTCTATGTAACACAACCTTCAATAAGTTTACAGTTACAGCCTCTACTACCTTCTGGGAAAGAGAATTTGATCTTGAATGATGCTGATTATCAATGCTTCAGCCATTGGACATTCTTCTATTAACTCTATTAAAACGCCTTGTGATTTTAAATTTCATCTGCTTTCCCCGTTCAAAGGAGAATAAACTCAGGTTCTCTGGTCCCCATTGAACAGCAGAGCAGACCCTCGATGGACTGAATGGCCCATCGGTCCAATAGTCTTCTTCCTCAGCTCCACCTACCCACCCTACCCTCATATTCCCTTTCTCCAATGATTGAACCATCTCAGTCTGGAATGGACTCTCAGCTCGAGCAGGCCTTACTCCATGGGATAGAGAATCATCAATAACTTCCAGCACAGAAACAGACCATCTGCTCCACACAAGCCTTGTCCCAGCCTCTCTTCCTCTCACCCAACCATTCTGTTCCTTTCTCCATCCCTCCTTCCCCTTTATCCATCTTCCCCTTCAATGTATCAGCAGCATTTAAGCATGCTTGCCTTCATTGCTTACACTATTGAATGTAGTAGTTGGGCCATCATGTTAAGGTTGTACAAGACACTGGTGAGGACATTTCTGGAGAAAGTAAGGACTGCAGATGCTGGAGAGTCAGAGTCAAAAAGTGTGGCGCTGGAAAAGCATAGCAGGTCAACAGCATCTGAGGAGCAGGAGAGTCAACATTTCAAGCATAAGCCCTTCTTTAGGAAAGGTGGATGAGAGATAAATGGGAGGGGTGTGGGGCTGGGGGAAGGTAGCTGGGAATGCGATCGGTAGATGAAGGTGGGTAACATAGTGATAGGTTGGAGCGGAGGGTGGAGTGGATAGATGTTAATGAAGATGGACAGGAAGGTCAGTTCAAGAGGGTGGTGCTGAGTTGGAAGGTTAGATCTGGGATAAGGTGGAGGGAGGGGAGATGAGGAAACTGGGGAAACTGACATTGATTCCATGTGATTGGAGGGTCCCAAGGTGGAAGATGGGGTGTTCTTCCTCCAGGCATTGGGTGGACAGGATATGGCAGTGCAGGAGGCCCAGGACTTGCATATCCTTGGTGGAATGGGAGAGAGGAGATAAAGTGATCCGCCACAGGGCGGTGGGGTTGCTTTGTGCGTGTGTCCCAGAGATGTTCCCTGAAATGTTCTGCAAGTTGGCATCCTGTCTCCCCAATGTACAGGAGACCACAACAAAAGCAACGGACACAGTAGATGAGGTGTTTGGAGGTGCAAGAAAATCTCTGCTGGATGTGGAAGGATCCTTTGGGTGAGGGGGAGAGGAGTGTGTGCAGATTCTATGTCTCTTGCAGTGGCAGGAGAAGGTGCCAGGAGTGGAGGGTGGGTTGTTTGGCAGGGGGGGGGGGGGGGGGGGGGAGCGTGGATCTAATGAAGGAATGGTCTCTGTGGAATGCTGAAAGGGGTGGGGTCTGACTGTAGGTGGCGGAAATTGTGGTGGATAATGTGCTGTATGGGGAAGAACACCTTATCTTCCACTTTGAGACCTTCCAACCACATGGAATCAATGTCAATTTCACCAGTTTCCTGACCTCCCCTGCCCCAACTGTTCTATCTGTCCATCTTCTTTCCCAAATATCCACTCCACCCTCCACCTTCATTTACCTATCGCATTCCCAGCTTCCTTGCCACTGGACCCACTCACGTCCTATTTATCTCGCAGCCCTCTTGCCGCATCCCACCGCACCCCCCCCTCCCCAAACATTCCTGATGAAGGGATTATGCTCGAAAAGTCATCTTTTCTGGTCCTTGGATGCTGCCTGACTGGCTGTGCTGTTCCAGCACCACACTTTTTGACACAGGACACTTTTGGAGTACTGTGTCCAGTTCTGTCGCCTGGTTATATGAAGGATACTATTAAATTAGAGATGATTTGGAAAAGATTTACCAGGATGTTGCCAGGGATGGAGGAGTTGAATTAAAAGGATAAGTTGAGAATTTTCTTTGTGGAACATCAGAGGTTGAGGGGTGACCTTATAGGGGTTCATAAAAGCATGAGGCGCATTGATAAGGCGAATAGCAAAAGTCTTCTTTCTCGGGTGGCTGAGTTCAAAGTTAGGGGGCATTTTTTAAAGTGAGAGGAGAAAGATTTAAAAGACACCTGAGGAGGGGCAACTTTTTCACACAGAGGGTGGTTCGTATGTGGAATGAACTGCCAGAGGAAGTGGTAGATGCAGATACAGTTACAACATTTAACATTTGGACAGGTAGACAAACAGGAAATGTTCAGAGGGATATGGGCCAATTGCAGGCAGGTGGGACTAGTTTAGTTTGAGAAACTTGGTCAGCATGAATGAGTGGGACAGAAGGGTCTGTTTCTGTACTGTATAACTTTATAACTCTAACCTCTCCCTGCACATCTGAGTTTCACAATGTCAACACTCTTTGCTGAAGGAATTTTTCCTGAATTGCTGATTGCCTCTGTGTTTAGCTTATATATAGATTAGATTAGATTACTAATGTGTGGAAACAGGCCCTTCAGCCCAACAAGTCCACACCGACCCGCCGAAGAGCAACCCACCCAGACCCATTCCCCTACATTTACCCCTTCACCTAACACTACGGGCAATTTAGCATGGCCAATTCACCTAACGTGCACATTTTTGGAGTGTGGGAGGAAACCGGAGCACCCGGAGGAAACCCACGCAGACACGGGGAGAACGTGCAAACTCCACACAGAGAGTCACCTGAGGTGGGAAATGAACCCGGGTCTCTGGTGCTGTGAGGCAGCAGTGCTAACCACTGTGCCACCCACAAAATTTGTGACCCAGTATCTCCTCAGCAACTGTTTCAAACCCTGTTATAATTTTAAAGACCTTGATCTTCCCTGTCCCAGGAAAACGATCCTGGTCTCTTTAACTTCTCCTGAGAGAGAAAACTCCTCCGTTCCAGTGTCACACGAGTGAATCATTTCTGTCCCTTCTCCAGTTCTTCCCATTCCCTCAGGATTTCTGCAAGAATCCCGTCAGAGACCCATGGGATGAGCCTTTGCTCCTGAAGAATATTTCTCTGAGGGTGAGATTGGTGTTTCTCCCTCCCCTTTATATTTACACTCAGTGGGTTACACTCCAGTTCTGAGTCAGAAGGTTGTGATTCAGGATGCCGTTGGTGATTTGAGCTCATGGCCCAGGCAACCCCAGCAAGTGCAGTACCGAGGGAGTGTTGCCCTGTTGGAACAGGGAGTTTAAAGGAGGCATGTGTTCCCCACTCTCGGAGATGGGAAAGATTCCAAGGCATTATTCTGAAGAGGATCGAGTGATCTCCCCGGTGTCCTCGCTAATATTTATTCCACAAGATCATAACATAATCGACATCCCCAGTTTTAAATTGTTGGTCCCTGGAGTTTGCTATGATTATGGTTAGAGCTGATAATGTGTTGCTGGAAAAGCGCAGCAGGTCAGGCAGCATCCAAGGAGCAGGAGAATCGACGTTTCGGGCATCAGCCCTTCTTCAGGAATGAGGAAAGTGTGTCCAGCAGGCTAAGATAAAAGGTAGGGAGAAGGGACTTGGGGGACGGGCGTTGGAAATGTGATAGGTGGAAGGAGGGTGATAGGCCGGAGTGGGGGTGGGGGCGGAGAGGTCAGGAAGAAAATTGCAGGTTAGGAAGGCGGTGCTGAGTTCGAGGGATTTGACTGAGACAAGGTGGGGGGGGGGGGGCGGGGTGGAAATGAGGAAACTGGAGAAATCTGAGTTCATCCCTTGTGGTTGGAGGGTTCCTCGGCGGAAGATGAGGCGCTTTTCCTCCAGCCGTCGTGTTGCTATGGTCTGCATTTTTGATCTGCTGGCTCCCTTATGTGGCCTTTTCCCTAGTTGTTGCTGTGGATAAGAATTAGTCAGAGGGAAATTGAGAAACAAACTTGTGAGGAGATCTCAGCTATCTGGAAGAATAATAGGGTAGTTATGGTAGGGGAATTTAACTTTCCAAACATCGACTGGGACTGCCATAGTGTTAAAGGTTTAGATAGAGAGGAATTTCTCAAGTGTGTACAAGACAATTTTCTGATTCAGTAAGTGGATGTACCTACTAGAGAAGGTGCAAAACTTGACCTACTCTTGGGAAATAAGGCAGGGCAGGTGACTGAGGTGTCAGTGGGAGCACTTTGGGGCCAGCGACCATAATTCTATTCGTTTTAAAATAGTGATGGAAAAGGATAGACCAGATCTAAAAGTTGAAGTTCTAAATTGGAGAAAGGCCAATTTTGACGGTATTAGGCAAGAACTTTTGAAAGCTGATTGGAGGCAGATGTTCGCAGATAAAGGGACGGCCGGAAAATGAGAAGCCTTCAGAAATGAGATAATAAGAATCCAGAGAAAGTATATTCCTGTCATGGTGAAAGGGAAGGCTGGTAGGTATAGGGAATGCTGGATGACTAAAGAAATTGAGGGTTTGGTTAAGAAAAAGAAGGAAGCATATGTCAGGTACAGACAGGATAGACCGAGTGAATCCTTAGAAGACTATAAAGAAAGTAGGAGTATACTTAAGAGGGAAGTCAGGAGGGCAAAACGGGGACATGAGATAGCTTTGGCAAATAGAATTAAGGAGAATCCAAAGGGGTTTTACAAACACATGAAGGACAAAAGGGTAACTAGGGAGAGAATAGGGCCCCTCAAAGATCTGCAAGGCGGCCTTTGTGTGGAGCCACAAAAAATGGGGGAGATACTAAATAAATATTTTGCATCAGTATTTACTGTGGAAAAGGATATGGAAGATATAGACTGTAGGGAAATAGATGGTGACATCTTGCAAAATGTCCAGATTACAGAGAAGGAAGTGCTGGATGTCTTGAAACAGTTAAAGGTGGCCTGTGACCAGTGGAGTGCCACAAGGATCGGTGCTGGGCCCTCTACTTTTTTGTCATTTACATAAATGAATTGGATGCGAGCATAAGAGGTACAGTTAGTAAGTTTGCAGATGACACCAAAATTGGAGATGTAGTGAGCAGCGAAGAGGGTTACCTCAGATTACAACAGGATCTTGACCAGATGGGTAAATGGGCTGAGAAGTGGCAGATGGAGTTTAATTCAGATAAATGCAAGGTGCTGCATTTTGGGAAAGCAAATCTTAGCAGGATTTAAACACTTAATGGTAAGGTCCTAGGGAGTGTTGCTGAACAAAGAGACCTTGCAGTGCAGGTTCATAGCTCCTTGAAAGCGGAGTCGCAGGTAGATAGGATAGTGAAGAAGGCGTTTGGTATGGTTTGCTTTATTGGTCAGAGTATTGAGTACAGGAGTTGGGAGGTCATGTTGCGGTTCTACAGGACATTGGTTAGGCCACTGTTGGAATATTGTGTGCAATTCTAGTCTCCTTCCTCTGGGAAAGATGTTGTGAAACTTGAAATGGTTCAGAAAAGATTTACAAGGACGTTGCCAGGGTTGGAGGATTTGAGCTACAGGGAGAGGCTGAAGAGGCTGGGGCTGTTTTCCCTGGAGCGTCAGAGGCTGAGGAGTGACCTTATAGAGGGGCATGGATAGGATAAATAGACAAAGTCTTTTCCCTGGGGTCGGGGAGTCCAGAACTAGAGGGCATAGGTTTAGGGTGAGAGGGGAAAGATGTGAAAGAGACCTAAGGGGCAACTTTATCATGCAGAGGGTGGTATGTGTATGGAATGAGCTACCAGAGGATGTGGTGGAGGCTGGTACATTGCAACATTTAAGAGGCATTTGGATGGTATATGAATAGGAAGGGTTTGGAGGGATATGGGCCGGGTGCTGGTTGGTGGGACTAGATTGGGTTGGGATATCTGGTCGGCATGGACGGGTTGGACTGAAGGGTCTGTTTCCATGCTGTACATCTCTATGACTCTATAAGGACATTGTGATTCACCCCACCTTGGCCTCCATGCCGTCCTATTTCTCAGAAACCACCACCAACTATAACCCCATCACCTACGTCTTCGTGAACAAACAGGTAGGACCAATTCTCCTGCATGTTTTTTTTACTCATATCTGAACCACTGTAATGGGTTCCTGGAGGTTTTATCACATGACTCTGGCTTCCATCACTCTCCTGTCATTGGTCATTCCATCATTACCAAGTCCCACCTCTCCATTATGTGATTGGACAATTCCTGTCTGTCAATCAAACAGACCCCAATCTACTTTTTAAATAGTGGATAATCAGGTTCAAAGAGAAAGGAAAACATTCTGCCTTTTTTCTCCATGTCTTTGTTTGCTGCAGAGTTTGGGAGGTTTATCCACAAATCTTTGGAGTGTCTGGGACAATATGGAGAATTAGCAACCAAGAATTTGATAATGTAATTCTGGAGAACTTTCCTTAAAGTTGTGACTGTGACAGGAACAGGGGAATGTGGTCGGTGTCTCTGACTCACACTTTCCTCCCCTCTAGACTTGACTATTTCAATACACTCCTGCTGGTCTCCTGCTGGTCTCCCATCTTCTGTCTCACCATTAAATGAAGCCATCCAACATCCCAACCTCGCACAAAGTCCTATTGACCATCCACCCTGGGCACAATGACCAACACTAAGCCCCCAGTAAGCAACACCTCGATTTTATAATTCTTTGTTTTCAAATCCATTCACGGCTTCATGGCCCCTCCCCCATAACCCTGTCTCTGTAACCCGCGGCATAGACAGAAATCCTGGGCCCAGGCTCCTGCTCCCATCCTGACTCAAGGACAGTGAACCTCACTCCAATTCAGGGCAATGTGATAAGCCCCCACCCCACGACACTAAACACAGAGGGCCCAATTATTCATCCCTGTGTCAGACCCTGCTGTAGACACATGTCTTCACAGCCCTCTCTGCAGATCCTGTAACTCAGGTGTTCTGTTAGAGTGACATTTTTGTCCCTCCATCATTTATGGCTGTGCCTTCAGCAAAGACCTTGAATTCTGAAATTTCTCTCCTCTTCACTTCCTTCTTTAAGACAATCCTTAAACCTCTACTTTTCACCAAATGCCATCCACATAATATACTGCAACGACTCTCACAGATCCCTGATTGAGCACTCTCCACCCCCATGATCTCTGGATGGACAAGGGCAGAAGGTCCATGGGAACACCACCCTCTGCAAGTTCTCCTCGAAGCCACTCATCATCCTGACTTGGAAATATATCGCTGTTCCTTCAGTGTCACTGGGTCAAGATCTTGAAATTCCTTTCCTAAGGACATTGTGGGTCTACCTATAACACATGGACTGTGGCA